>NC_056745.1:805364056-805511556 GCF_019279795.1 Protopterus annectens
CATTAGAACATGAGAAGATGAAAGGAGCTTTTAGAGTAGAGGCAGTGTACTGATTGCTTAAGACTATTAATTTGGATAAATTAGGTGTTAATGGAAAAAAAAGCAGTGGGTAAATTATTAGAGGGATAAAGATGAGTGCAGGTCATTGTGCATGAGCAGTTATGTTTTTTTTTTTTTTGAATGGGTGATAAAATGTTAATTTGTACTAAAAAGGCAGGGTAACTGCTTGAGTGCTTGCAGTAATGTGGAAAGCCCTTGGTGGAGAAGCTTTTATACTGCTCCCTTTCCACTACAGCATGCTCTGGTTTTCCTTCAGGAACATTTTTCTTTGTTATCAAAACAAGATCTTGAATCAACAGTCTACTGCAGTCTTCCAACAGTCTTATTTTAGTCAGTGTAAATAAGTATACTGCAGTCCTTCCATGTCTGTTGAGCAGATAGCGGCAGTTAGTCTAGTGCAACTCGGTTTGCTTGACTTTCATGTATTTAGCAGTAGCTTTTAAATTGGAAGTGAAAAAGTTTAAAATACATACCTAAGCTTCAGAATATACAATGAGTTGATCTCTCTCTCAAACTAAATATCCAAAGTTGCACTAATCCATCAAAGCACCCTTCCCCCCAAAAGATGTTAGTTTTCTGTGGAAATGTGTTTTACGTATATCGTAGGAACCATAAGCTGTAGATGCTTGGTGCATTTGCTGCTCTGTGGCTAGATGCAGTGGCTGCAGTGTAGGTTTCCTTTATGGCAATGTGTGTGAGTGAAGTGTAACTTAAGTTACAGTTCAACAGTTCTTTCGTTTTGTGACAGTCACTTTGTCCTGAGAGTTTTCTTCCATATGAAGTTTCAAATCCACAGTGTCCCTTTCCATACATTTTAGAAAAATCTGTTAACTATAGGCAGGGGTCCAGGGAAGTAAATATTGTGGGAAGAAATATTCAGGGAATTGTTTGGCTAGGCTTGTATAGGCCCTAGAGCCGATAGCCTAGTACCAACCTATGAACCTATAAAGTGTAGTTTCAGTTGCATTGGTGAGAAAGTTTTTGGCTTTGTAAAGCATCCCAGCATTTGGTGATTTTTTTATGCAATTTTGTATATGCTTGTCCATTATAATCCCTAAAAGATTGCCATGAGAAGTGGTTGTATGGTTGTATTATTAAGAGATAGGATTTTAGATTTTGTTTTTTTATGAGAGAGGGATTTGGTGAAAAAAAGTCATTTCTTATGGTTGAGAATGAGTTATGAATTAAAAACATGTTTCAATGGCTGTTAAAGCTTCCTGAGTATTTTCTTTTGAGATGTGCCAGGTTGTCTGATATGTTTATGAGTGTGGAGTCATCTGTGTATTGTATTAGGAAGGCCTGTTGTGAGGATGTGTGAAGAATGTTGGTGAAAATGTAAATGAAGAGGGGACCAAAGATAGAGTCTTGTGGTACAACGGTGGTGACTGGACGGTATGGAGATAGGGAGAAGAGCCATTTTACTGATTGATAACTATTGAACAAGTAGCTTTTGAACCATAGAAAGGTGGGCCAAGATAGACTTAGTGAGGACATTTGAAGAAGTTTGATGTGACAAACTGTGTGAAAGACTTTAGACAAGTTTAGATATAAGGAGGGGAGTAATTTGTTCCTATCTCTAGCTTTATTGACAGTATCTACAAAGGTTAAAAGTGCTGTATTCATACTATGGGAGGGACAGAAGCTGTTATGTCAGGGATAGGAGTTCTTCCTGCAGGATATAGTTTAGGAAATGGTTTTGAATACATTGTTCATGTATTTTGGAGAGGGGGATAAGATTGCTATAGGTCGAAAGTTAGTGATGTCTTTTGAGTTTCCTGTTTTGTGTAGAGGAATAATGTGAGAGTTTTTCTAGAGTGGGAATGTTGGATTCATGGACTGACCTAGTTATAAGGATTGAGACAAGATAGGTAATGTTATTGGTGGCTATCTTAAGGTACTTGCTTCTAAAGTCAACAGCTGAAGTAGAGCATAGTCTGAGTTTGTTTAAGAGTAGGTTTGTATATAATGTGAACACATTTGAAGGTGAAAGATATGGTGTTATGTGGCTTTTGGGAGGGTTGGGTTTAGATGTTGGGGAATCTTTGATTAGGGACTCTACTATGAAATAAGAGTTGAATTCTATTGCAGTTTTAAGTGTTGAGTTATTGGGGGCAGTCTTAGGGTTGAAGCTTTGGCCGGGATATAAGATTTCTTTAATGGGTGACCAGAATATTTTACCGTTGTGTTTACAAGTGCTCTGAAAGTTGTTATAGTAGAGTTTTTATCTTCATTTATTTGTTTTTAATAAAGTTGTAGAACATTCTGAAGTTTTCGAGATATTGTGGTGTTTTATATTTTTGCCATTCTTTCCACACTTTTTCTGTATTCTGCATTAGCATTCTAGTCTTTTTGGATAGTCAAAATGCATTACATTATTTGTTTTCAATCTCGTCCTTCTAGGGCATGCAAGGCTATTTAGGATGTTTAGGAAAGCTGAACTGAATTTATTTACAGCATCATCTAAGGGGGGGATTTTTAGGATTATCCAGTTAATAGATAATAGGGTAGGGTTAAACTTGGATAGGTTTCATGTTGTTTTTATAAACATGCTGGTTGAGTGGATGTGTGAGATTTTCTGGTTGCATAGATTGGGAGATGGTAACTAATGGAGTCTGACATTGTACCTATGGTGGTGAATTTGCTATGGTCTGATACTAGGATCTAGTTTAATAAGGAATTTGGTGTCTTGCTATAATGTGCTGGTCTGTTAATTAGTTGTGCGAAACTGTATAAGTTCGTGTCAGATGTGGGAGAGTTAGAGGTTATGTCCAACCAATTGATACTGACATCACTAAGTATCAAATTTAGTAGCATTCCCAACAAACTTTCTCCCTCCCATACTTCTTTGCTTAATTTCCATTATGGAAATGTTATGTATATCCAGTGTGGGATATCTTCCAGTGTACCTTCAATGTCGCCAGGAATGATGCAATGGACAGTAATAGATATTTGTTTATTTTCAGAAAAGTAATAAGAAGCTCTACTGAATTACACTTTGGTATCAGTTTGTTTTAGAGGGAAATGTGGTACTTGTTAAGAAATATTACAGCAATACCACCACTTTTCCTCTTTATATGGTAATTATGAATTATATTATAGCCGCGGTGTAATTTTGGAGTCATTTATGATGGGTTTAAGCTTAGTTTTAGTTATACTGATAATATCAGGCTTGTGTTGGGTATTCCAGGCATGTAGTTTAGTAGTTTCATTTCTTATGCTTCTAATATTTATGGCAGGAAATTTAGATTAGTGAAGTGGGGGGGCAGACTGTTGTGGGGTTAGGGTAGTATGTGGGTCTTGATATTGGTTGTGATAGGTGGGGCCAGGATTAAACTGAATGTCTCTTCCTTGGAGGATTTTCGTATATTGGAGAATTATTGATTCTTGTTTTTTCAAGAGTATTTTGCCACTTAATTTTATTTTGGTTTGAAATGAAATGAAGTTAATCAGTCTATATTTGGAATAAAGATGAGGGGCAATATTAAATAGGTTTGGCGTGATGTTTGGGGAGTTTAGGGAGGAAGTATGGATAGGTGGTTGGGACAGAGATGGAGATATGTTGAGAGCCGTTAATGAGTCATGGTAGGATGTGAGATGGCCCAATAGGAGGAGAGGAATAGAGGATAAGCTGAGGAGTAGCACGATTAAGTAAAGGCATCTGTATTTTATTGATAGCAGGTAGTGGGGAAGAAGTAATCAAGATGGAGGCAAGACGTTGTAGGGCTGTAGGATATTTAGCGGTGGTGGAAAGCTAGTAGAATGTGGGTAGGAAGGAAGTATTTTCTTCCTTGTATGTTCTCTTATGTTTCTAAAATGTAAGAAATAGATAGGTTTGAAAGGACATAGAATGGGGATGTAGTTAAGATAAGAAGTGGTGAGGGTTTGTAGAAGATGAAATGTAGAATATTGGATAGGTACTGTTGGGGAGGAGTCTGAGTATGAATGAAAATTACACAAAGAAGTATTGGAGGGAGAAAGTTTGTTGGGAAGAATACTAAATGTTAGATGGAAGTTGAAATATAGGAAAATACGGACAGGAGTGTTTGTATGATAGTAAAGTTATTTGAGTAGGGTATGGGTGGGGGTCACAAGTGAAATGTTTATGTGGGAAGTATAATGGTAGAGTAACAGGTTGAGTGGAAATTACGGGCAGGGGAGATTTTCTTTCTTTTACTGAATGCAGAAACCAGGAAACTAGGGAGACTAAGTAACTGGCATATACAGTGTAATCTATTGGTCAAGAGAAAAGACAGTGGGCTATTTACTAAATGGTCCTTAGAATGCAAGTTAGAATACGAGAACTACTGCTTAGTACAGTCTGTCATTAACAGACACTCATAGACACAGTTTCCAGTGCTAAACAATTTATAAAAAAAATATGATAGCTTTACTGAAATTCTGGCATTTGTAGGCAGGGTTAAATTAAGGTCAGAATGATCATTAGAAACTGACAGACAAGTACATTTTCAAAACATTAAGTTCTAATACAAATCTGTTTCGTAGTTTTGGTCACGTTTACAAAATAGAAGTTCTCAAAAATATTAATGTTTAGTGCTGTTAGGACAGCCATCCTTAAAAATCTATTCCTGGGATTCCAGAAGGCTTACCATGATGTAGAAGCCTTATTTCAGAAAGTTTCCGCATTGCTGTAAGCCTTTCCAGTTTTTAGACTTCTCTACCACTCAGGTTTTCCCCTAATGGGTTCATTGCCATGGAGAGTGATTCCACAGGGGAAGCCACATGCTAATATGGAATTTGAGAGGAAATGTTATGCTAATTAGCCCTGTGCTTTCCCCTGCTTTTCTCAGCCAGCTGATTCAAAAAATCACTCAGCCAAGTAAATTTTATGTCAACAGATGGTGTCAGCTTTTACTCTTATAGTTGTATTCATGGTGTGGTAAGCCCAGAGAAGCCATATGGTGGTGTGTGTGTGTGTGTGTGTGTGTGTGTGTGTGTGTGTGTGTGTGTGTTTACAGGACCACAAATGAGGTGAAATGGATATGAGTGTGGGTGTGCATGCATATGTGTGTGTTTGTGCATGTGGTCACAGTGAAATAGGTAGTGAATTACGAGTCTGTATGTGGGCATGTGTGTGTGTGTATTTGTGTGTTTCTAAGTACGTGTGCATTTTTTTGTATGTGCGTATGATTTTGTCTGCATGCCTGGGTGGTTGCAGTATGCCAGATGACTCCCTCAGCCCTCTTTGTCTACTGTATGACCTTGAGCAAGTCACTTAACCAGCCAGTGCTTCACAGCAACTGGGAATTTGGGCTAGGCTCTTCAATGGTCCCCTGGACTGCAAGCCTAGAAAATATCTATGAACCTACAGTATATAACAGTTTAATCACTGAGTCTTGTGAGGCATCAGAGGTAAGTGCAACCATGGATGATGATGACCATTTCTTAAATTTGATTCTGAAAATCTTCTCTAAATGCAGCTTTGAAACCAGCTGGCAGAACCATCTATCATACCATTGGTTTGAAGCACATTGCTGAAGGGAATATGATTTACAATCAAAGGCTTTGATGAAGTCAACAGAAATTGCAATTTGTATTTGAATCATCATCCCTGCATCTCAGTACTGAAGTGGTGAGACAAATAATCTCTTTTGCACTACAAAAAAATGGTCTAAGTCAATGTTGATGTTTTTGAAGATAATCCATATAAATGAAGGTACTGTTGTAGTGATTTAGAAGACATTTTTCAAATGCTTTTCATATTGTCACTATGGTGGGAGATTGAACATTAGAGTGGCAATGGTGGGGTGAAGGGGGCAACTACAGTTTCTCTAGGAACAAAATGTTAAGGGCACAACTGAAAAGTACAGAAGCACAATTCATTCATTCCTTCATTTCATGGGGGTTGCTGGGGGCAAGCCCCCTGCAAAAACAATGTTTTCATTTTCATTTTGTTCTAAAGCTTTTGCATGCATTGAGACTGATGCTCAGTGTATACACAGTAGCGTGTTGATATGTATAATATAATGTCAGTCATTTGATGTCTTCATTATACACGTTGATATTGGTGCTAATCAACAAAGGTAAGTAAATCTATATATATATATATATATATATATATATATATATATATATATATATAAAATATATATGTGTGTGTGTGTGTGTGTGTCTATATATATATATATATATATATATATATATATATATATACATATGTATATATATATATATATATATATATATATATATATATATACATATGTATATATTATATATATGTATATATATATATATATATATATATATATATATATATATAAAATATATATGTGTGTGTGTGTGTGTATATATATATATATATATATATATATATATATATATATATATATATATATGAATTCCTATTACAAGAACGAAAGTTCACTACTTCGAACTTGTGATAGGAAGCCTCACTTTTGTGTAAGGGCACTTCACCGAAAACACCGCAGCACATTGGAGGACATAAAAAACAAGCTATGTCCTCCACTGTGGTGTGATAGTCACGGACCTTAGGGTTAGGGCACGGGTTAGGGTAAGGGGGTAGTTAGTAAAGCTATCCCCTTACCCTAACCCTAAGGTTTGTGACTATCGCACCATAGTGGAGGACATTGCTATGTCCTTCACTGCGCTGCAGTCGTCACAGACCTTAGGGTTAGGGCACAGGTCATGGTAAGGGGATAGCCCTACAGGCTATCCCCTTACTATGACCCGTGCCCTAACCCTAAGGTCCGTGAGTACTGCACGGAAGTTCACTACAACACCCGTTCATTGTACTGAACTTCGCATAAGTGCACTTTCGATTACGTGCACTTTCACTGCAGTGAGCATTCCATGCACTATTTCGAATTAGTGAAAATTCGATCTAGTGTATGGAACCCATATATATATATATATATATATATATATATATATATATATATATGTGCGTTTACTATCAAAACCAAGGATAATACTTATCTGTTTGTTTAATATAACAAAAAAAAAGTTGAAAATGAAAATTTTTTTACATCTAAATTTTGAATGTCTCTTTCTCCAACGTCTGCATTCGACATTATTCAAAATAACAAAAGGAGACATCAGACACCTAGGCTATTTAGTTTAAAGTGCCTTGAGAATTTTACTTGTACAGTCCAAATACACCCCCTGCAAATTATGTATACCAACTGCGAGATCGCACTACAGTGAGGAAAAGGGAAAATTCCCTGATCCTCACTGTACCGCAGTTTCCATTCACAATGCCAAACTCATAATAATGAATCACACTTTACTTTCATTATTATGACTTCATAGTATTCCAGTTCAGCATTGTGCAATTTTGAAACTGTGCTTTCCTTTAACTGACATTCGATCAACTGCATTTCCAGCTTATGAAAGTAAACATATATATAAATATATGTATATTTGTATATTTATCTATCTATATATATATATATATATATATATATATATATATATATATATATATATATATAGAGAGAGAGAGAGAGAGAGCTACAGATGTATATATATAGATATAAATATATTTATATATATATTTTATATATATATATATATATATATATATATAAATATATATATTCACACACACACACACACACACACACACACACACACACACACACACACACACACATGAACAAACTTAGTGTAGCCAGTCAATATGTTTTTGTGATGTGGGTTAGGAAACTAGACTACCCACTGAAACCATCACAGACAATGGTAGAGCAACATAAATGCATAATCCTCACAGACCATAAATCCAGAATGAACACGAGACCCTGGGGATGTAAGGGAGAGGCTCCACAGCTGTACCACAACATTGCTCTATATCATGTTCAATAGCAGTAGGATATTACAGGTCAGGTATAATCCATTATGTCTCTTCCAACCTCCGGTATTACCAGAGCTTGATATACAATGCTGTACATATAGGGGAAATTATGCAGATTTTGTCCAAGCTATGAAAAAAGTGCAGTGTGTTTCATTCTGGCTGGATGAAGATATCAGATTTTCATATGAACATCTTTCCTTATAATCTTTGAAAATGCTATTACAGATGTACACCATCATCATCATCATCATCATCATGGTCTGAAATCCTGAACATAAACATAAAAATATCTGTAATGTTTTTAATGGGGCATTATTCTGCGGATAGCTAAGGTTTGCGGTCAAGACCCTATGATTTCTTCTGAGCTCTTCTGATGTATATTACACCACTTAAAATAAGGGTTTCCTGTATTCTTTTACAGAAAATATGGTGGACTGGCTATCACCTTGCTGTTTCACTCAGCACTTCAAGTGCCTCCTTCATCTGTTTCTGTTTCCAGACTTTCTGACAAGAGCCAGGTACATCACCCTGCACATATCCACATACTCCTTCAAGCGATGCATATTTTTGCATTACTAATATCTTCTGAGGGATTATCAATGACTGACTAGTTTACTGTATGTTTCTTCTAAGTTAAATTAACTGGTTTTATACCTATAGTTTGCTGAACATTTCTTCTGAACTAGAATAACTGTGATCACCAGCAAAACAGTACATGTATTCTGCAAAATTTTCAGTGCTTAAGATTTAATTGCTGAATCCATCCATTGTTGTAATTTTGATGTTTGATCCGTAAAGTGAGCTAAAGTTTTGCATCAACAGATTTGCAATGGCTGGATGTGTGTAGAATAATACTTTACTCTGGACCCTGGTTGTCATAATAGACAATAAATTGTTATTTACACAGTTTTTATTGTTCCTAGAAAATAAATTTTTGCCTAAGCAGTTTTTATAGTATCAAATTATCAGGTTTTTAAGGCTAGTGCCAGCTGGAAGATAATTCAGCAGCAATTCATGGCAGAACGTTTGAATCTTTAACATAATTTACTGCTGCTATTAAATACAATACAGTAAATATTTGCGGTAGTAATTTCTCCATAACACCAACAGATGGCAGTATACTTACACAGGCTGATATGTGGACAATCAAATTGCTGCAGTCCTGGAAAATCTGTTATTTCATACTGAGAAATCTTTTGTATACATGACTGATGTATTATGTCTGAAGCTATTGTTATTATTATTATTATTTATTATTTTATCAAAATTATTTTATTAACAAAATACATTTTGTACACTGGCAACATTATGTATATTTTAAAACACACATGTCCTAGCATGAAGACAGTTCCAAACTGAATGTAAGCCTGTTGTTATGCCAATGCATTTGCTACGATGTTGACTATATGATGTTTATTTTACTTCTTTAGTCCATATGAAAAAACTGATTTGCACTGTTCATGGCAGGAGTATAGTATGAGCTGCCTTAGTGTTAGTACAATAGCAAAAAGTAATAAAAAATACATACTTGTTGCATTCTGCAACTTTACATCCTGTAATATGTAACAGACAAATATTAAAGAGACAATAGCTGGAGATGGTATTAAGTTTTGTAAGGAATACTACATCTACCTGGCTGTTAGCTCTTACTTTGGGATTCATGTTAACTTGTCACTTTGCATCATATACTCCTATTTTGTTTTCTTCATCTGGCTAACAGATCTTATTTTTCCTGTATATATTATGAACTTCTGCCTGAACTTGCATGAGTCACTTATCTGTTTTAGGCTCATTGGTAAGTACTAGGCAGTTGGTCTGCAGACCATTTCAAACCTATTCAAAAAACCCTATTCAAAATGTCCCTTTGGCCTTAAGGACAACAAGACAAGAATGACCAGGAGAGAATTTGAGGCTCCCCATCCAGTTATTCAGGTTGACTTTGAGTATGGGAAGGGTGCTGCTCTGATTGACATGTAACAGAGGTTTGTTCCAGAGGTGAGGAATAAATTGGGATATGCATCTATCACCCCAACATGTCTTACCTGCTGATGAAGGTTTAGTTACTTTATCCGAGTATTTGATGCACCCTTAGTTCCACAAATGAATAGGAGATCAAATAAGGTTGGATCTTTCATGGCATGAAAGACTAGACAAAGATCTCTTTGGAATAGTTTATATGAGGCTGAATACAGAAAAAGGGCTGTCAGTCTGTCCTGAAAAACTAAGATTTTTGAGGCCACTGAACTTTTAGTTATGAATCTCTGAAGTCTCTCAAGCTTTGTGATATGTTTAGATAAATACCCAATAATGAATCTGATATGATATAAGTAAAGGGGTATTACAACTTCTTTAGATCCAGTGAAAATGACTTTAGAAATTAGATGAACCAGATAAAAGTTTTTCTGATGTTCAAATGATATGGAATTATCAACATGAGTACCTAGATCAAGAAAAATGGTGTAAGCAGAGTAAATATTAAGCTACAAATTCCCATACCAAAAAAGGTGCATATATTAACTGTTGGACATGCTTTTTGACTCAGTTCTGATAAAGTCCTTAATGCAATAGCACAAAAGCACTTAACTTGTTTTTGTTTCTAGAAATGAAGTTAACATTTCCTATCAGAGGATTGATTTAATGTTGCATGAGTTAATGCAAAAAGTTATCGACTTTGCCACCTTTGATTTTTTTACCTACTAAGCATCCTTGTATTCCATCCATTTTTGGTATCAAAAATATCGGCAATCTCCCCATATTTAATAGTTGTAGCCAGTGGGTCCAAAACGTACCCACTGGCAGTATATATTGATCAGAAATTAAAATCTTACCATGGATGTAAGACATACATACTCTTTGATTCATAGGAATTTTTGTATAGACTTAATCAAGTCCCTTACAATGAGGATCTTTTATTTGCAACTATTGACATAGTTGACTTTTTTGCTATTATTCCACACAATCACGGTCTAACATGGTTTGAGGAGGCCCTTAGAGGTTGTGATTTTTTATCTCACAAAGAATGTTGTATTTTATATGATTTAATGGAATTAGTTTTAAAATACAATTTTGTATTTTTTGAAGGACAATTTTTCAAACAGAACAGCGGGGTAGCTATGGTTGCAGCCTTTGCCCCTCTCTTTGCTAACTTAGTTTTAGTCAAGTGGAAACACAAATTTATTGTTAACTCTCTTTATTTTAATTTTTGCTACCTATATACTAGGTTTTTGGGCGACATTTGTGTCCTTTGGACTGGGCTCTGTGACCAATGTAATGAATTTATTAACTATTTACAAGGTATGACATTATTTCTTAGCTTTACTTATTAAATATTTGAGAGTGAGTTCCACTTCTTAGATATACTGACTTCTAAGAGTAGTCAGTTGAAGAGATTAATTTCTAAGATGTATTGTAGGCATACATATAATACTTTCTACATTTCAATAGTGAATATCCCTTTTCCCAAAAATAGAGTATTGTTAAGGGTCAGTTAGTAAGAGCTGCTTGTATGACCTCTGTATTTACAGATTTTATTACTGAATGTGACAATTTAAAGAACATGTTCATACAAAGAGGTTACCCTGTACATTTACTTGAAAAATTATTATGGCAGTAGTTTCTGGATGAGGGGGTGGGGGGGGGGGGTAAATACATTCCTATTTTATGTGGCGTTGATGGTAATGAACTCCCACTTGGAGTAGTTTGGTTTTCCATTACATGAGTAGACAAAGGATGAAGTTTTCTCCTTTGCTGTTTGTTTGGAATGTAATCAGGATTATGAAACTATCAAGAACATTATTCTTAAATACTGGAATATCTTTGGACAACTTCCTGGAGCTCTTAAAGTTTTTAAGACACCTCATATGTTTGTATATAAGAAAGGTAGGAGTTTGAAGGACCTATATGAGTCACATAAAGATTTGTTTGTCAAGAAAAATACACCCAAAACTGGCACCTACAAATGTTGTGCATGTAGACAGTGCCCCTATATAGGTAACAGTGATGCAATTAATATTGTTAGTAGAAACAGGCAAATTGGGGTCCACCAGTATTTTAACTGTAATAGTACAGGGGTAGTATATATATCTGTATGTGTTATTTGTGGCTCTTTCAATGCTGGCAAAACAGAAAGAGCCTTAAAGAAACGTATATATGAACACATATCGAAAATTTCCAACAATATTGAAACCAATTCCCTGGCTAAACATTTGGGACTGTGTGTGAATAGTCATTTCAGATTTTACATTTAGAACTATTATGTAAAATTCCTAGTGCATGTCAGAGGGAAGACCTTCTGGAATATAGAGAACTGTTTTAGTAATTGTCACTGCAAGCTAATAAATATCCAGGTTTAAATGAACTGATTCAATTACACGTGTTTTGAAGCTGGGGTCTGCTAAACTCTTTAAAATTTTTAATATTACAGCATTTTAAATCATAACTGGTCATTTTCCATGATTTTAGGGGATTAAATGTATAATTTTACATGGTTTTGTTGATTTTGTTTTTATGTATGCGTGTTACATTCATGACACTGCTTTATTTATTATGTCAATAAACCTATTAAGTTATTATTATCTAATTAATTGAGGTGCATATGTTAACTGCTGGACATACTTTTTGACTCAGCTTTGGTGAAGTCCTTAATGCAATAGGACAAAAGTGGTTAATTCATTTTTGTTGTAATTTATTTGCTTGGATTAAACCTCTATTGGATTTATTGTGTCATCCTTTTATGGTGGTGTTGGTCTACATATTGAGTGCTGTGGCTTCAACTCCAAGGGCATATTTTGGTTTTGGAATGAGTACCTAGATCCCTTAAGAAAGTGTCTGATTGGAGGGTGCATCTCCTATACGGCAAGTGAAACTGTTTTGTTTACCAAAATTAACAATGTTACATTTTGTTGCATTTCATTTGAGACCATTTCCCTTGGACAACTTGTTAACATAATCTTACCCATGATGATGCAATTGTGAGTCAGTTAAAGATCAAATAACAATAGTTACAATCATCTACAAACTTAGTTAACCATAGGTCAGGAGTGCTAGCTTAAAGGTCTGAGAAATATATGTTAAATGGGAGAGGGCCCAAAACTGACCCTGTGGTACACTATTGGTAACTCTTTGGTTTTAATATTTCTCAGTCAACAGGGTCTCGTTTACCATGCTTCTTTCTATTAGCCTCAGAAAGTGAATTACATGCAAAGGACACTATCTTACTGTTTTCCATTACTTTGGACTACACATTTAGTGTTCTTATGGACCATTTAGAGTCAGTCAACTGGCTTGCTGTTTCATTCGACATTTCCATTACCATCCCTATTTACTGCTACTCATAGGCATAGCAACTAATGCCAGCTGTATGAAGAGTTGAGTTGACTCCAGTGCTACAGTAAGAAAAACATGTTGGAGAGGTTATGCTGTCTTACTGGGGAAAAAGTAACTCATCATTATGTGTTGGGTATATATATTTATGTTAGCCTGGTTCATAGGTAAATACTAGGCAATATGTCTGCAGACCATTTCAAGCATAGCCAAAAAGAAAGAAAAAATTCAAAATTTCCCTCTAGCCTCAAGGAGAGCAAGCAAAGATAGACTGGGCTCAGAATTTGATGCAGTCCATCAAAATATCTAGGTTTACCTCAAAGGTGGCAAGGGTTCTTCTTTGCTTGACATGTTCTGGACGTTTGTTCCAGAGGTGAGAGATGTGTTGAGATATGAATCACTCATGCCAACTTGTCTTATTTAGGTTTAGTTCCTTTAACTGGGTATTTGATGTACCTTTAGTTCTGCAAAGGAATAGGAGATCAAACAGGGTTGGATCTTTCATGGAATGAAAAACTAGACATAGATCTCCACAGAGGAGTCTGTAAAAGACTGAGTACAGAGAAAGGGCTGCCAGTCTCTCTTGATAGCTAAGATTTACGAGGCCACTGATCTTTTTAGTTATGAATCTCTGATGTCTCTCATGTTATGTGATATGTCTAGATAATACATGCCAAAAGGTACATTATATTCAGTAATGGGTCTTATAAGATATCAGTAAAGAGGAATTAAGACTTCTTGGATCTATTGGAGATGTCTTTGGAAATTAGATGAGCCAGATAAAAGGCTTTCCAAACTGCTATGGAAACATGATGGTCAAATGATAAGGAATTATCAACAAGAGTACCCAGATCCCTTACAACAGGATGGTGTATCTCCTATATGGCAAGTAAAACTGTTTTTTTTTACTAAAATGAACTATGCTACATTTTTACATTTAATTTGAGACCATTGTACTTGCACAAATTGTTGACATTGTCAAAGCCACACTGGAGCAATTGTGAGTCAGTTGAAGATCAAATAACAACACCCAGTTTATAGTCACCTGCAACTTTAGTTAACCATAGGCCAGAAGTGCTGGCCTTAATGTCTGAGAAATATATGCCAAATAGGAGAGGGCCCAAAACTGAGCCCTGTGGGACAGCACTGACAACAGTTTTGCTTTTAGAAGTGGCACCCATACTTTTCAACTGTCCAGATTTTCACAGAATATCCAGATGTTCACATTTTTGGCCTTTTCCTCTTAACATTTATGTTTTTCTGGCAAATCACTGAGGATTGAAGTCACTAAATAATTCAGATTTTGTATCCTTCAGGAAATGCATGCTAACACAATCCTGTTATTTTCAGCAATTATCTAAGTGTAATATACAAAACCTTTCCCTATGTTTGGGCCTTCATCCTCCATTATTTTTTGATTTGTCTAGATTTCTAGTGCTAAGAGGTTGGGAGCTGTGGTGTCACCTGCTACTCTGTCAGACAACCAGTTAGCTACTTGTTGCACAATATAATGATTTATATTCAGATTTACAAGTCTATCAATAATGCTTGCATGGGGAATAATGTTAAAGGTCTTGACAGTTCTAGATATGCTGCATGCAGTGCAAAACCACTATCCACTGCTTCAGTTACTTTTTCAAAGAAATGGATGAGGTTAAAGACACAGGAAATTCCTTTGATAAAGCCAAATTAATGAAGGTCCAGTGAAGAGATATTTTCAATGTACAAATTAATGAAGTTTGAAATAATGTGCTTCATAGCTTAACATATGAGGCTAGTGAGACTACTGGGCCTATAATTACCAGGGTCCATGCCTGGGACATCTTTGTGTAATGGCATTACAATAGCTGTTTTCCAGGCTTCAAGAATGTAATCAATGCAAAGGCTTAAATTAAAGAGTTTAAGTAGGGGTTCAGAAAGGCCATATTTGGCATTGATAATCAGACAACCTGGTATGTTGTTAGGGCCAATGGATGAAGTATTCTTAGTTTTTGAAATGGCTGAGAGAACTTGTTCAATAGTAATCAAAGGGGTGGCTGAGGTTGTGGAACCTGTGGGATAACTCTAACTGCAGGTGGAGTTAAATTTGTACTAAATTTGTAAGCTAGGACATTTCCTTTGCATCAGAGAGTGTAGTACTAGTCTCATATGCAAAGCTATGGAAAGAGTTATCATGAAAAGGATCAGTAATGACATAGGAAACCTCTAGATACTGGATCCAACCCAGTTTGGTTTTGTCAATGGCAGGTCATGCCTACTCAATCAGAAGAACTTCTTTGAGAAGGTCACCAAAGCAATGGATGAGGGCAAAACATTTCACACTGCCTAACTTGACCTGGCAAAGGCATTTTACACAATAGCCCACTCAGGCATTGTTGACAAACTCAAGAGGTTAGGTATAAACCCTTATTCCACCAAGTAGATAGCCAGCTAGCTCCCAGATAGGACCTAGGAAGATAGAATTGGGGACCTCACCTTTCCAAAGAGGCTAATCACCAGTGAAGTCTCTCAGGGATTTATCCTGGAACTATTTCTGTTTGTCATCTACTTTTCTGAAGTCAAAGCTAATGTCAAGAACCTCTGGCTGACTAAATTTGTAGATGATTACAAATTAGGTGCAGTCATAGAATACTCCATCAACACTAATGTTCTCCAGGAAGGGCTGATACACACAGAGGTATGGACTAAAACACATAATAATATCCTTTGGGAAGTCATCCACCCCTGGTTACTATCACACTGACAACACACACCCAAGATTTGACCAAGTAGTCACTGACTTTGGGACACACATAGACAGTAATCTATTCTTTGGCCATCGTGTGTCTACAGTAATGAGGAGATCATTCTATGTTGTGCAACTTATAACCAAAGGTATGGCATCCAAGTCCAAGGAAGTCATTGTTCCACTGTATTCATCACTCATTAGACCTATCAGTGAGTGTAATGCCCCTCTGATATGCACGCAACCAGGCTTATCCAACAATTGGAACATACAGACGTTCCTCACTAAAAGAATACAGGGAGTAAATAACATGTCCTATGAAGACTGACCCAAAGCCCTATCCCTGTATTCTGTCTCTTACAGGCTCTTGAGTTGAGATCTATGCCTGGCATACAAGGCCTTTTTGGATCCCACCCTGTGGAACCTCTTGCATTTTGCAAAACAAACAGCAGCAGAATTATCCTTTCTAAAGACTTAAAACATTGCCTTTGCTATAAACAGGACATGCTGGACAGACAGGTATGTATCCCAGAGGATGCACCTTCTCTGGAACAGGCTCCTCATCCATGTGAAGCAGAGTTCCTCCCTAGACCAGTTCTAGTGTAACTTGAACAACTGGATGGAGAACAGGAAATTCACCCCATTGTTTGGCACATATGTCTCTAATGGACACAGGCAGCCTCTAAAGGGTTCATTCCCCAGACCTCTGCTTGTAAATGTTTCATCTTCCAAGCCCCTGCTTACACTTATCAAGGGCACCAGGACTTGTAAGAGATTTGGGATGCATGGCCTGGCTTAAAAAGGTCCCACTGGTTGTTAGACCAGAACACACCTGTGAACTATGAACCTGTGAAGTAATCTAAGAGGTTGTAGAGGGTCAGTTGTTTTAGAAGGCTTTGAAGTTACTAGGTGTAGGTCAGAAGTGGACTCTAGAGTTAGTGTCATGGCTATAGAGAGAGCTTTTAAACAGTAAGACAGTACTGGGATGAGATGATTTGGCAATATCTTTACTTCAGCTGAATATTATTATTCCTCTACCCTCCTAAAACCTGTTGACCATAATGCCACTGTTGTGCTGTTCTGTCCCCCCCGATCCAACTCCATTAGAGGAAAGAGATAAAGCCCTGTCAAGGACCCAGAAAACCTGAACTGGAATAGTGTCTCTGGCACCACCAACTGGAGCTGGTTTTGGAAGAAGAGAAGAGAAATGTAACTTTGCTGGCTCACCTGTGTTCAGGGTGAGGGGTGTTCAAGTACTTTGAGCCACTGTAAAATCCATAGTAGTGACCAGGGATGCAGTGGGAGACCTGACTTCAAGTGGGTTAAGACAATCTTGAGGGGTTAACTCACCTGCAGACGTGAGTGGTATACCATTACTAATGCCCATAGCATGCCAATCCCTGGAGCAGTTATGGGCATGAGAATAGGAATGAGAGACTTAAAGCCACAACCACCCTGGCCCTGGATAGGTGTTAGCTCTGCTCAGTTCTGCTCAGCCATCACTACCTAGAGGAACAGGTGGGCTGTATATGCAGCAGGTAGACAAGAGTTTGATAATCACCAATTGATTCATCCATTTCTCTTAACAAGCACTAATACATTGGAATCTCCTAAAATCATATTTCAGTCTGTCAAGTTCAAGTTCTTCTTACTGCAGTCAACTGACACAGAGGGGGAGTGTCCTTCTATACTTCAAGTCACCTGCGTTTATGAAGGGTCAGCTGGGTAGAAAAGGGTGAAGTAGCTATTTGCAACCTCCCCTATTCTGGGAGGTGTAAAACAAAGGTAATTCAGAAAGTTCGAGTCTGGTCTGGTATCCCAACTGTGACCTGGAAGGTGATAGGACTAATAAGAAACAGAGTATAAAGGATGATTTCCGATAAAATCACTTTAGGTAGCAAACCTAAGAGACTCTCTGTGTAATGTCCTCCTTGTGGGAGTATTAAAAACACCTTGTTGAAGTTTCAAGTAGTTCATTTGTTTACATAGGTAGGTGGAAGAGAGTTTTTATTAACTGAATAAACTATTTGAAACTTCAACAAGGCACCTTTATTCCTCTGACAGGGAGGGCATTAGAGAGAAAGAATATCCTAAATCTGCTACCGAAAGGGATTTTATCTGGAATAATCCTTTATACTATGTTTCTATCCTGGGGGTGAGAATATGAGAGTCCTTGCTGTACACATGACCTCTGATGGAAACCAGGGGTCCCACAAGTAGAGTTTTAGTTTCAGAGAGGAGGATTGACAGATATCCAGTAGACACAATGCAGAAGTATGCACCATATGTACCTGATGTTATTGCATGTCACCTTCTCTGATACAAATTATTCTCAGCTGCTGTAGTATGATGATTCGTAGCCCCCTTTCTGTTCATCTCAAATGGAGGTCTTGTTCTCCACCCTTAGCTGGAGTGGTCTTTAGACTGTGCCCTCTGAGGAATCAAATGATTTGTCCAGTATTCCCACTAACAAGCAGTTGAAGTGTCAAAGGTGAGTAGACGGAACTGGGCAGAAAGATGAATGATAGTGGAAAATGAGATGGGAGGGGAACAGAGGGACAATAAAATAACGTTTATCCCCTCCCACCAAATTTTCTTCTCAGTTTCTTTGCCTTTTGTTCCCAGAACTTCATCTTACTAGAAATTCAGTACCTCTGCAGGAGTACTTGCTACTTGAAATCATACTTGGGCAATTGTCTTCATTCTCCTATAGCTTTCTGATGCCTAAAAACATCTCAGCTCATTCCAGCGTAGCTCACAACTTTCCCATTTGCACTAGTTTAACCTTCTCAAAATTACTTGCAGCAGAGAACAACTTCTTTAACAAGATGCAGTCATCGGCCTCAATAGCCCCTACTTTTCATAAATATAATATGGTGAAGTTCAACACCATCATTTTTATAACCTTCTGCCATGTGTATACTATATATAAAAATACAAAACTTAAATCTAGTCATTAGCTTATTATAATATTGTGACAAACGCCCCTAATCCAGGCCTGTATGATGTATTATTAACCGACCTAAATCACTCATCCTAGCAGACTCATTAAGGTCTCTAAACCCTCAATTTTAATGACAGAAGTCTAAGCAATAAACTGGAAGAGGCTCCCTACCTTGCCTGAATTATATATTACTGAAGCCTGGCTAATTATGTCAGTCCCTGAAGTATGTCATTTGAGATGCATGTTGTTCAGATATATACAACTCTTCTTTTCTTTTTTCTTTTTATTTGTTAACTGGAGCAGAAAACTGATTATACTGTACCCTTTTCAGGCTCAATCTGGAATTTAAAGAGTTTGAAGGAGTAGTTGTATTAACAAAACATAATTAACCTTATTCCTGAATCCTATAGAAACACCCTAAACGATCGAGTAAGAGTCAATATTACTCAGTGTTCAAGTCAATATTAAACATTTTTAAAAGTTTGTTACATACGCAACTCCTCTAAATATACTTGAAAGTTTGCTAAAGATACCACTGAGCTTTTATAACTGAAGTTTTTATCCAGGGAGACCAAATTACTGATTTTTGCAATAAAATTATCCTTTTTCACATGAACATATCAGTCTAGCTCATCTTTCATCAATCATGTCTGCATCAATGGTGGCAGATAAATTAATTTAGTCATTCATTCTGTAATTACCCACTTAACTAATTTCAGCGACCAGGGGAGCCAAAGCCTATCCCAGTATACATGGGATACAAGGCAGGAATACATCCTGAACGGGGTACCAACCCCTTCAAGAATGTACACATTCACTTACCATCACAGAGCACACACACACACCGAAGGGCAAGTTAGAGGAATGCCATTCCACCTATGGCACACCTTTGGGACATGAATGAATGCTGATCAGCATAGAAGCCATCTTAGATCAGAACTGGATTGGAGAAACAAACTCTGTGAGTTAGCAATGTTAACTGCTGTGCCACTCTGCCAACCTGGGAAGCAATATCTCCACTGGACGGAATATTTTCTTGCACTAGTACCAGTATAAAAGCAGGACAAGGTTAGTTATTAGCAATACCCCTATTGCTCTATATTTACAGTCTTCTATTACTACTGAAAATAATGTGTGTGTGTATATATATATATATATATATATATATATATATATATATATATATATGACAAAACCGACTAGTAGAAACTCGAAGAAACACTGTTAAAATGCAGAAAAAACTTCAAAAACAAAATCATCCCCAAGGGGGGTGCTACAGGAAACAAACACTGGAGACAGGAGCTGATTACTGAGCACTTTCGTTCGGTTTTATTACTACGAACTTCTTCAGAGTGATACATTAAATTAAAATACTTTACTTGTTTAAATAGTATTGAGAATGCACACAATTCAAACGAGGTGTAGAATACAGTGTTTTGATAGGGTAACAGTGTAACCGAGACTGTCTAAATGGACCAATGCAAGAAGAGGACAATATAACACAATTCAAACGAGGTGTAGAATACAGCGTTTTGATAGGGTAACAGTGTAAAGAGACTGTCTAAGTGGACCAATGCAAAAAGAGGACAATATTACCAATGGGGATGTGCAGAGTGTATGCGTGGAGTATGCATTGGTCCATTTAGACAGTCTCGGTTACACTGTTACCCTATCAAAACGCTGTATTCTACACCTCGTTTGAATTGTGTGCATTCTCAATACTATTTAAACAAGTAAAGTATTTTAATTTAATGTATCGCTCTGAAAAAGTTCATAGTAATAAAACCGAACGAAAGCGCTCAGTAATCAGCTCCTGTCTCCAGTGTTTGTTTCCTGTAGCACCCCCTTGGGGATGATTTTGTTTTTGAAGTTTTTTCTGTATATATATATATATATATATATATATATATATATATGTGTGTGTGTGTGTGTGTGTGTGTGTGTGTGTGTGTGTGTGTGTGTGTGGCAAGTTCATTAGCATTTTAAAGATATATGCTCCACATCTTACACTCTTCCTTTACTACTGAAACATTGATATTAGATTATATTTATCTATCTATATCTATATATATATAATCATATCTGTAGAAACCCACATACTCATTTTATATATATATATATATATATATATATATATATATATATATGTGTGTGTGTGTGTGTGTGTGTGTGTGTGTGTGTGTGTGTATACATGCACACACACTAACACACTAATATTTTGGGAAATTATTAACTCCAACAGTAGTTACTTCATGCATTCACTACTCTCTAGCACACATTTAGTTTGCTTTGTCAAGAAAACCCAGTAGGCCTCAAATTGTAGAGTAATAATGTTAACTTGTGGAATCAACACTGTGACATAGAAGGATGAAACCCTGACTACAGCCCAGGCAACTGGAGTTCAGTTAGCAACCTGGGGGTTTGAGGCACTGTCAAGAGAAGATGGGTATGCCCATTCAGAGGGAGATTGGGAGTAGTATGTGCCCAAGAGCACATAATGGAGTAGGATATCCCTAGTGGAGACTGGGGAAACTATTGAAGAATGCCACCATGGATGGATGAGCTGGCTTGCTGACGTCAGCCCTTTGCAGAAGTGAAGGATAGTTCAGAGCAGATCATCCACTGCATGTCCCATTCAGGAACATTACTAGGGCATGCATAAAGGACTGTTAAGTGGAAAATCCCTCCTACAGCAATGTGACTCTCTCCAGGGACACCTCAATCTCCTCTCATGCATTGACTCTTATCAGAGAAATCTGGGGAAAAAAGGAGGGGTGGGTAGACCTAGTCAACAAGGTGAGGCACCAGGAACAGCTGATGTGTAGTCACATGGAGAAAAAAGTAAGCACATAAAAAACTTTTACTTAAAGCAAAAAAAAATCTATAAGAATTCACAAGGCATACTTTTTTTTGACAAAAGACGATCATGTAATTTTGGCCCATAAACTTACTAGCACAGGGCACACTTTGCAATAGGCAAAAGAACTCAAATGGTTTATTCCATGCCTATTCCTTGTCTTCACAGACATCTTACTGTAGGTCACCAGGCTGGTCGATGCTATTATTTTAGGGCACGTTTCATTTCTGTTATTAAGTCACTTCTTCATAAAGTAACCGATATTAAGTGACAGACCGTTACTATTTATGGCATGAAAACTCCCCTAAGTAGGTTTTATTGTGCCTTTGTCTGTTACGTTGCTGACCCTCATACAGGTCACTGCATGTTTTCTTGCTGAACATCAGAGTCATCCACAACATCATCTCCCATGTTGTCATAATGTTCTGAATAGTTGTCTGCATTTTTTCTGAGGTATAGCATGATGCAGAAGTGCTACTTATTTTCACATTTTGTACCAAATTAATAATTTTTTAATGTATTGTTAATTTCAGCTCCATACTGTAATTCCAAAACTTGTAACTGCAAGTCGCAGAATTATGAGAAGAAAATGCAAAAACACAGAACACTAGATGCTGAACATCACTGTTCTCCCTTTGAAGTTGTTTTTTTGCAGGGAGGAAGAACCACTGCACACTCCCTCATTGAGAGAGCAAACCTCCTATGCTGCCAAACTTATATATATATATATATTTTTTTTTTTTTTGCCATATTTGCCATACATTAGAATAAAGAGAACATTCAGAGAAAGCTCAGTATTGGGATTATTAATTACTTTAACATCTCTTTATACTTTGTACTGGCACTAATTCCATTTCCTTCACTGACTTTTCTTTCGTTGCTTTAGACTTTACAACACGAATTCCGTTTCCTTCACTGGCTTTTCTTTCGTTGGTTTAGACTTTACAACACTAATTCCATTTCCTTCACTGACTTTTCTTTCATTGGTTTAGACTTTACAACTAGACTACGTTCAGTATTGAGTGTATCTGTGACATTATGTACACTTCCTGATGGATGTAGATTTCTTTCCATAGCTTCAGGTCCTATCTCTTTTAAGATCTTCCTACTTGTGCTACTTTGGCCTTTAGTAGTTGTATTCAGCTGTTTCTATTGCTTTCAGATTTTGAATGTCTGTACTGTTCTGTATATTAGTCACCTGTCAGGTTCAGAAGTTTAATGTGAAAGTTTTTCTTCTGTGTGAGGGAATTATTATAGCAATAACCCACGCCTGGGTGTGGGTAATGCTGGATTTACCCACGGTTGGCGTGGTTTGGTCCCGAGGGCTTCGCCCTCGGGACCAAACAAAGACAACCATGGGTAAATCCAGCATTACCCACCAGAAGTGTTATTGTTATTATAATGACATTATTTAAGAAAAGAAATAATTACTTTTCTTAAATAATGGCATTGTATAATGCCTCTTTGCTGCCCTTCCGTAGCTGTCTGGTGTTCCGCGGCAGTTCTGATGTACTGCGCATGCCTACGCAGTACATCAGAGCTGTGGGCAAAAGCAACGGAGAACGCAAGATCTCCGTTGCTTTTACTCTCGCTATGTTAAATGGGTTTAAAATAGCGAAACAGTTTTAAAATAAGCAACGGAGATTTCCGTTGCTTATTTTAAAGCTCTCTCTATGTTAAACTCATTTAACATAGCGAGACAGGTTAAAAAAAAAAGCAACAGAGATCGCAAGATCTCCGTTGCTTTACACTGTGTCGCTATGTTAAAGGAGTTTAACATAGCGTAACTTTAAAAAAAGCAACGGAGATCTGCGTTGCTTTTTTTAAACCTGTGTCGCTATGTTAAACTCTTTTAACATAGCGAGACAGTGTTTTATACTAACGGAAAAAGTCCGGGCGACCGGACCTTTTTCTGTTAGTGTATTGAGGGATTTACAACGGGCACGCTGGTTGGGCTGGCCAATCAGCGTGCATGTTTTAGAGGAGGCATTGTATAATTTCAAATTTGTTCCAGCAGTATAACCTTCTTATATTAACTTATCATTAAAAACAAGGGTTGAAACACATTGCTTAAATGTGCTGTTTTCTTCCTCCAAAGATTTGTTTTGGATTTTGTTTTCAGCGTCCATATTTCTGCACTTAGTGGTTAACTTGGGAATAATATACTGTTTAGCAGTTTTGCAGCATAACTTTCTCTTTTCTTCCTGTAGCATGCTAATAAGGCTTTCATTCTTTTCTGTGTGGCTTTCCAGCTCCTGGATGTATTGATTAAATGCACTAAAGTCACTGTTATTGTATCTCTGTATTTCTTTGCATATAGCCTTTTTGAATTACTCACTGATTAGTGTGAACTGTTTACTTACACAATAATCCACAATTGTGTGTGGATATATCAGGATCTACCCATTTCTGGTGTGGGTTGATCATGAAGGTGAAGCCCAAATGATTAAAAAAAGGCATACATGGGTAAATCCTGATATACCCACACTTCAGTGACATTGCTTGACAGGGGCACTGGGAACTAACGTTGGGCAGCATGCCAGGGAATCTTCTTGGGCTAGGCTTATATAGGCTCCAAGGCCATTAGCCTAGTACACGCCTCTGAACCTATGAACAAAGGAGTGGATTATTGCTATTATACAATGACATAATTTAAAAAAGAAATTGCTTACCTTTCTTAAATAATATCTTTATACTGTATAACAGCACCTCAGTCTTCTTCCACTTTATCTTTTGTATTCCGATGTATTGAGCATGCATATGAGACTTGCATTCTCACACTTGCACAGTACTTCAGTGCAGTGCAGGAGAAGTGACAGAGAAAAAAAATTTTTAAGCTATTTAAAAAAATCAGAGATTTTACAAGGGACAGTGAAAAAATACAAGGAAAATCAGGTAGGTTTTTGTATGTTTAGTTTTGCAGAATGCAATTGATATTTCTCAAATTTTGCTCTGACTCCAAGTATATGCCATTAGAATGTCTGGCCACAAAATTATACTTTAGCAGCCAGACTTTATTGTATTGGTATATGCTCAATTAATTGGGCTGCCTAATTAGTGTCCTCATTTTTAAATGGTAATGACCCTTTATTGTATAATTTAATTTATACTTTAGATATATTTTGTTGTGCATGCCAGACCACTTCATTGTTGTGGACATGAGATTATGTACATGCATTAGCAACTCACTCCCTGCCTGCACATTCTGATTTTTACTTTTAGATTAAGTGCATTGTTAACCTTTTGCAATTCTCAACACAATCTTTGCTTTTCACTCTATAAATACATAATTTCATCTTGGGTCTGAAATGTATTTATCCTTTGCCTGTCAAGTTTCAACAACAGATTACTTTGTTATTTTTACTTTTGGCTTGTGATGACACTTAACTTAGTAAATTTATGTTTGCTTTTATGTTTCATTGTTTCCACTTGTACAGAGCATTTAGATAGTCTTTTGAGCAAGTTTATTATTTCATTGTTTTATTTTGTCATTTGTTTTGCTAGTTAAGGTCAACCAATAATTTTGAAAAACTACCTGATATTTTATTTACTTATTATTCCCATAAACTTTGCCAGACAAAGTACTGCATACATTTCCACAAACTGTAAGTGCTTTCTACACATTGGACTTTTTGTTTTGTTTTTATTTTCCAGCAAGCTTAGCTTACACACAAAAAGCTTTCAGCTGAATGCAGTTTTTACCACACAATGGGCAGGATTCACGAAGGCTTGCACGGAGTGTAAGAGACGTGCAACACTCCATGCAAGCCTCGCGATCCAGGAACAGCCCTAAGCTCCATGTAAGAGACCAGCTAATACGTCTCTTACACGGACTGGGCGTGGACATGCTAAATACCTCACTTGCATCTGAAAGGTATGCAAATGAGGTATATTAGCGATCCATGAAGCAGAAACCAGTCCGTGTAGGAGACGTTTTAGCTGCAGAAATGTACTCAGCTGACAAGTGAGTACATTTCTGCAAATTCCACAACGGAGCGATGTCAGCTCCAAAAAAAGGTTGCATATGACTCAGGCAGCATGCCATTGGCCAAATATGTGGCCATTGGCAATACAACCCGATGGCAAAATGATAAAATTATATATTTTTTTCGGCGATCGCCGATGTTTAAACCCAGCGCAGCCCCGCGCAAACGGGCTGCGCTGTATAAAACCATAAAAAAGAAGGTTATAAACCCACAAATGTGGGTTTCATGCAATACATGGAATGACAATGCAGGGACCAGTAGACCAAAACCAACATGGCCACCGTGTAGTGGTTGCTAAGGGGGGAAGCTGAGTCTAAGACATGTAACTAAGCATTAGTAGGCAATCTCATGTAAATGAGGGTTCGGATACTGAATCTCACAGTCACATAGCAAATGAGCACAGTCTGAGTAGTGTAAGAGATACATAAGGGGGAGGAATAGAGTAGGAGATAGGTGACATCACAGGGGGGAATGGTAGAAAGAAATGCAGTTCATTGGAGGCCAGTGTAACATGACAGATGACAGGCACAGATCATGGAAAGAGGTGTGCCACTAGATAAGTCATGGAAAGTCAAGAAATGGAAGGTGTACACTGTTACCTACACCAAAGTTTCTTGCTGGCCATGCATGCGCACGTGTGCACACCATGAAGCGCGAGTAGGACAGTGTGTGCACGTGTATGGCAGTGTGAGCATGTGGGAGCGTGTTGGGAGATGTTTAACACTGTTTGCGCGGGTGTGCGCGCGTGTAGGGCGGGCTGAGTATGTTGGAGGCTGTTGGCAGACGTGTAACAGTGTTTGCGCGGGTGTACGCACGTTTAAACCCGAATAAGTAGATTCTGAACTGTGTAAGCATGTGTGCGTGCGTGTAAGCCACTGTGAGCGTGTTTCAGATAGTATGCACGTTGCTCCCCCCTGAGGAAACAGAGAGGAAAAAGGAAGCAACAGAATTAATAGGAAGCTAGCAGGGATAACTGCTGAAGCTAGCAGGTGAAAACAATTAGAAGCAGGCAATTACACAGGCAGAATAGTAGCCCAGCCCAGCACTTAAAACTCTGCAAACAGTAGTGCAGGATGTTTCCATTAAGAGACACTGCAAGACAGGAGTAAGCTAATAGAAGTGAAAACTGAAAAAGCCTCACTCAGAGCAGAAATGTTAGGGGCTGCCATAACTGTCATAATGAGACATAGGCGACTTGCTGAGTGTGTTGACAATGCAGATGGTGCCAGACAACCCACACTGAGGAGACGGAGAAGAGTGTACATGCCCAGGGTCACCTACCATGGGTTACATGAGCTGGAGATAGTAGAGCACTATAGAGTGGACAGAGAGCTCCTGCAGCAAATTGTTGAGCTGTGCAGGCCATGCCTCACACACAGAACCAACAGAGGGGAACCCATCCCAGTGGAAACCAAGGTATGTGTTGGCCTAAGAATACTAGCAACAGGTACCTTCCAGAGACCAACTGGCGATATGATGGGGATATCACAGGCATCAGCCTCCAGGGTACTACACCAGTTCCTGGATGCCATGTCAGCACATGTCGGTGATCATGTATATTTCCCCAATGCCCGTGAGGTATTGGCCAGCAATATGCGTCTCTTCCAGCAAATAGCAGAATACCCTGAGGTACTGGGTGCAATAGACTGCACGCACACGCATCAAAGCACCAGCCGGTGAGCGGGTAGGGCCTACATTAACCGCAAAGGCTTCCCTCTATCAACTGCCAGGTCGTGTGTGATGCCCAGGGCATAATAATGAATGTGTGTGCTGGCTGCCCGGGAGTTATCACGATTCCCACATCTGGCATTTGACGCAGCTGTACCAGACATTTGCCAATGGGGACATCCCACACGGACACCTAGTGGGGGATGCAGGTTATGCACTGGAGCCGTGGCTGATGACACCCATCAGAAACGCACACACACCTGAACAGGAATGCCATAATGAGGCACACGCACAAACACGTAATGTAATAGAGCGTGTATTTGGGCTGCTCAAGTCACGGTTCCGGTGTCTGGACACATCTGGTGGAGCCTTGCAGTACACACCAACTACATGTACCCAAATTGTCATGGTATGTGCTATGCTACATAATATGATCTTGTGAAAACAGCTGCAGCAGGACCAGCAAAGGGCCGGACCAAACAGCCCCCCACCATTGCCAAGGCCATCACAGGCAGAGCGTGACTCGGAGGAGGAACAACCTGAGCCTGCCCCAGTAGGCAGAAGGAGGCATGCCCAGTATGCCCTGGCCTTGGCAAAGAGGCAACGCATAGCACATGCACTGGCTCAGTAGGAACCCTGGGAATGATTCCCCTCTCTGACTCACTCATATAGTAACAGGGATGCCTAACATGACACAACCTGCTCTCAAACATGTACAGGGAGTGTAGTATGTGCATCCGACAGAGGCAGCCCTGCAGCACCACCTGATGCATGATTGCCATGTGTTAAGCAATGTAACACCATCTAATATATGCAAACATGAAGACCCTGCCTAACATCTCACCCTCACCAAGCATGATGCCACACTATGAAGACAAGAAGATCAAGTACAATAATTGGCTGAAGTAATGCAGTCAGTCAAAGGGGAGCCAATGTGTTACAGGCTGGGAAGATATGCGGAGTTTGACATGATGCACCACCTGCTAGGGGTGGCATGCACCTATCATGCCATGCCCCATGGATACCGGCAAAGGCTGTCAGTACCCACAGCATGCCCTGAATAGGTAAGTCTCAAAACACAAACCCACCTTCATAGGTTCTACAAGGGATAGGAACCTAGATGTAATACTACCCCATGACAGATGTATAAACAGCAAGATGTGTGCAGTGTAAACGCACACAGTAAGGAGAATGTAGATACCAGTCCTGTAATAGAGAACTGGGCAAGGCTCACATCAGCACCCTAACACTACCAGGTCACACCTCATACTGTGCTGTACAGCTGCAAAACATGGAACAAGCTACAAAAGGAGGGTGACTAGCAAGAAATGGCAAGGATAACCACACCCCCATGTTGGTACCACAAGAAGAAGCAGCATGGAATAGCCATGGTCAAATACCAATGGCTAAAACTGCCTTGCAGTATATAGCCTGCTGCAAACCACTGTCCCAATACCAGGAACAGCACCTGGCCTATGTCGGAATACATGAATATATCAAGCCCCCCAAACCACATTATATTGCTTGACTGAAAATACCCAGACATACACCGGTAGCATTGTACTAGCACCAACACAGTAGGAGAAAATTACCCAGATTCCATAAACCAAAATGCCCAGGAACAATGTACTACTCCCACAAGAGGGGTAAGCATACTGGATGTGATAATCAGCAACATGTGTACTGGATGGCAAGATGAGAAGTGTACCCCTCACTGGTAAGACCAGACCATAGAGTAATCACACTGGATATACACACCCTGACCCCAGTCCCTGGCCAGAATACCACAGTGAAAAACATGTGTAAAGTATAGGATGCAGCCCTCAAAACCGATGTTGAATCCACAAAAGGCCCTGTGCAAGTGCAGAATATGGGACACACCACAGAACATGTTATACAGGCATTCCATGAAAACAGCCAGGAATGCTTGGAGTATGCAATCACAAATAACAACAACACACAATGCCATACACACAGGCATCTGGCATGCTGGCCTCCAGCCATTACCAAACCATGCAAGAGAATGAGGAAGTTACCACATGATAGAGCAAACATAAAAGGGAAGTAATCACTGACCAGTAGTATGGCAACAACATATGTCCACACATACAATCCACTAAGTCCAGCCACAACAAGTATAATCTGTGAATCCAGAGGCAATGTGACGCCAGTACCAAGTACACAGACAACCACAACACCCCCCAATAAATACAAACATATGTGATAGATGCATCCATGTATCCAAACCAGAGGTTGAGCTCCAACAACTCAGTACTGTCAACACTAGTCAGGAGGAGAAGGTAACCACATACACCACAAACCCAGTCCCACATAGACCTACCACAACTGTAAACCAAACACATAAACACAGACAAATATTCCCAGAGGCCTCAATTACAAACACACCACACCAACAGAAGCCTCCAAAGTAGATCACAAGCAACCACAACCTTCAAACATAGCACATGCAGTGAATAGTACGCAAAGCTGGTGTGCCAAACAGTCACAGGCCCGAAGGAGAAACAAAATGCCTGATACAGTCGTAATAGGTGTCTGTATAGGCAGACACACAGCTGTCCCACTCACCAGACTGAACAAGGGAAAGGGTAGAGTAAGCTGCTTGTAGGCTGCCACAAAATGCCACTTAACACAAGTATGCAGGTCACCCCAAAGCAAGCAGAAATATGATGCACTCAATGTCCATGCTGGTGTGAATTACCTGAGATGTACCTCCCTGGTCAACATCAAATGAGACATGGATGGTCCCTCCGAGTATGTACCCCAGGGCGGGATGACACTGGCTGTGTGCAGCATCCAATCCTCACCAAGAATGATGCCACAGTACAAACACAGAATGCTCATGTTTAACAGCTGGCACAATTACAGCTGTCAGTCCAAGAGGGTCTAATGTGTGTCTGCTTGAGATGTCAAGCATGACAAGCCATGCTGCTGTTACAGGGATGGCTGTCAGCTGTTACCCGTGCGTCTGGATACTGGATAAGGCCTTTGCCACCTCCATAGAGCCGTATGTAGGCAAGGCCAAAAAGACTACCCACCACCCTAGAAAACATAAGTGGTAGGAAACATAAGGGTAATGCTGACCAATGCCAGATGTGTAAACTGCAATATGCATGCCCCTGAGGCACTTCCCATTATGGAGAACATTGATGTCTGTCCAGTGACAGAAGCCTGCTGCAGGCCTAGTGATAGCACACCAGCACTACTAGGTTATACCACATATCATGTGTTATGGCCCCAACACCTGCACCAAGACATCAAAGGAGGGGGAGTATCCATATGCAGCACAGACACCTATATAGCCAGGTAACTGACAATGCACAAAGCAGCGGACACCACCCATGTGCACATAACTGTAGTCAAAACTGCTGTACAGTCTGTAGCATGCGACAGACCACACTCTCACACACAAGAACTCCACCCAGACATCCGAAGACACTGGACAGTATGAATGTCCCACCAAATACAAGACAAGGTACACACAAAGTACCACATAGGTGTCAAACCATTATGTATGCAAGGAGTCATCAGGGACCTAGGGACACAGGTCGACATTAATCTGTCATGTGACAGCCGCAATGCCAATGTGGCTATGAAGACTGTTGATACTGGACACCGTATCATGAAGGGATTCACATCAACATCAACAGAGGTCACTGTGCCGCTGTACTGTTCCCTTATCAGACGCATAATCTAGTACAATGACTCATATGGGATGTACCATACGTGACACCTGCAGCGGTTCGGAAGACCTCATAGTTACCCCACCAACAGGATAAAGGGTGTGAAATATATGTCATATGCTGCCTGGCTGTAGACACCCCAGCTGACTGCAGTCACACACTGCCTACACAGAGGCATTGTATGTCTGTTGTACAAGGCCATGTCCAACACAGGAGTAATGGACATGCTACACCACAGGAAATCAAAGCCATTGGAGCTGTGAGAGTCACAGATGTCAACCTCAACACATAATGAAATAAGATGTGCTGGAGGGACAGATACATAACCCATAGGCACCCCACACCCAGAAACAGGATCCCAATCCATGGTAGGCAGAGCCCCTCACTGACACCCCTCAACAGGAATATTGCCAAGTGGATGGATGACCGTACATGTATACTGGGGGTCCCCACTGTGTCACGACCAGACAGAGGCACAGTGAAGAACCTCATAAATGGCCATAATTGAACATAGCAAGGGGTGGCGAAAGACACACACACTCTAGCTAGGCTTACTAATGGCCTAGGGTGTCTAGCCTACTATGAACCCATGAACCTATGAAGATACAAAACGTACAGGACACTAAGGATAATCACAAGGCTTACCCAACTGATGGTAGGAACCATGTTGGGCATCCACAGATATGGTCCGAATCACACAGATATTACAAACAACATACCAAACACACACACATATTGCTAACATACAACCTGTCAGGTGCAGTGCAAACACCCCCCCCCCCCGAGTGCAAAATACCTATCCCAGCAGATGGTCCCCTGACATTGCAGATGCTGAGGTAACAGCCATCATCTGCAAAGCAGAACACACAGCAGCAAAGGTATGTGATGGTGTCCTGTGCTGAGGCCAACATGGACCCCAAGAATAATGGAATGCAAAATCACACTACTGGCCAATGTCAGCCTTACCACAGGATATGTACCCAAAGAGCAGTGTACAACAACAGTGGTCCATCACAACAAAGGTGTTGCCTGAATGGATACTCCAAACAACCACCCCAGGATCCTGACAAGCTTGTTCTGCACAGCTATGGAAAGGATCAGTATGTACCGCAGACAAAAGGCTAATGTGGACCTACTGATACTGGACCCTACACACTGTGGCTGTTGTAACTGCAGAACCGGCCCCTAAACATGTCTGACCCATTTGAAGCAGTCATTAAGGTCATTGATGAGGGCTATGTGGTCCACACAGCGTAGCTGGACCGTGCACATGCTTCTAGACAATACCGTACGTGTTCAGTATGGATATGTTCACCAGCTTAAATATACACCCCTATGTCAGTAGAGGGGTTGCAAAGCAGACCAAGGACAGAACTGACATGGTCAGACATGCCGCATCCATGTCAGACTACAAAGCAGATATGAGTGGCATCCCACAAGGCCTGGTCTTGGCCCCCCCACCCCCATTCTGTATACATGTCCCATAGGTATAGGCCAACATGGAAGGACTGTGACTGAGCATGTATGCAGAGGAGTACAAACAGCCCACCATATCTGACCCCCAGCTGACACAAGCAACCCACAAAAGGGCAACCTACAAATAGACAACTGTAGCCATAGCCATGTCAGCAAGCTAATTGCAGAACTGTGTATAGACAACCACCGTGGATATACAGTAAGTGCCCACAAATTACCACACAGGTGTTAACCCATGAGGTACCTAACATGTAATGTGAGACCTGGGTACAAAAGGTGATAAATATCCTGCACTGGACAAACATGTGGCTGTAGTGTTCACAGAAACATGTACCATATACCCACCCAAACATGAAGGCTGGCAGATGTAGATAAGGGGAACTCACTGTGGCTCTGCAGCCATCCTCCATCAGCATCACAACTGACTACAATAGCCCCTGTGGGATATACCACAGCAGACACCTCCATCAACTGTAAAGTGCACAACAGTACCCCACCAGGGGTAGCAAAGAGCATGAACAGATGCCATGTATTGCCTGAGTAAACAAACTGCAGCCCCACACACCGCCATCCTTCCCAGCTACAGGAAAGCTGTGCCTGATGTATGAAGCCATGTCCAACCTGGAATGAATGAACATGTTGCACCTTGTACAATCTGAATGGCAGTGAGCTATGCACATGAGAGACCTGAACCCCAGCACTGACATACATAGGACAAGCTGTACAGAATGATCCATAACACAGAAGGCACCCCCACACTTCAGTAAACTCCTGGTACAGGTCAGCCAGAGAGCCACATATCGACACCCCTCAAGAGGCATCCTGATGAGTGTATGGGAGATGGTAGGCTACCCTGGGTATCACTGTTATGTCAGAGGTAGACGGAGGCACAGTATACCAACCATGACATATGTAATGGCAAACTCCAGTTACAATGTGTGTCGAAGGACAAACACACCCTGTGACTACCATCAGAAATGGCCTACGGAACATCGCTAGTGTTTGCCAATGTCCACCCATGTTGTGGAATACACTAGTAATGTTGGACGAGCCTGGTGTAGATAGTCCATATCTGAACATATTGCAACATGGTCATATGTGCACAACTGGCCCCTACACAGTCTGTTGTGCTCACTATGAAGATGTCAAGCAGTCATAGGACTAAAGCCCAGGATACTGTCCACCACAGTGAAAGTACCGAACCAGTACACTATACGGTACTACAGTGTTAGGTCATTATGAAAGTATGTTAAGAACTGTCTGCAAAGTATCCCATGCAATCCCTGCAGGCACAGTATAATCCCTGTTGTGGCAGACACGAAGCAGTTGGCCAGTTAGTACACAACATGACACCCAACACACAATCATAAATGTGCGATATTGTCGAAGGTCACACACACCCAAATATGTGGTGGACTTCAGAGTGCAACATATGGAAAGCTCACACTGGGCATGCTCGCACACTTTGATAAATGAGGCATATGTCAGACAACATGCCATGGAAAGGCTGAACTGGGCATGCTCACACACTTAGGCCATATCTCCGTGTAGCAGTTGGCCACACATATCTGGTATTTGTACGTGTCAGTCCAGGAACCAACCACAACACAGCAATCAGTCCAGTGCACACAGTAAATGACCACAGAGACATAAGTGATATAGTGGATCGCCATCATATGCAAACATCTGCCACAGATACACAAGTTGGTCATAGGAACAGGGAATGCTGTGGCAATAAAGACCTGCAAACAGTAGAACAGCACAACAAATATTGTGCATCCGACAATTGAACATATGGGTGTAGAGGACAATACTAGGCTTCTTGCCCCAGGGAATGACAGCTCAGCCAGAGTGTGCTTGGCATCTGCATCCCCAGGATAGTAGGCTACCGTGCCACTGTAAAGTAGGTCACAGAAGGCAACATGTGAGGCTAGTGAGCTGTGCCTCTGTCAAGCAGGGGCACCGTGGAGGTCTCAGGGATTGAATGTGCTAAGCCACAGCCATGTTGTCAGTGTGTGCTGTGAGAGGGTTGCTGAGGATCTCTGACAGTAGGTGTCCGTCAATAACAGACTGAGGGAGCCCTATCTGCATTCTCTGGACGATTCCACTGTCAACACTGTGTTGTAATGAGTATGTGTGAATGAAGTGCCGTGCTGGAACTGTCCACAGATGTCCTCCCTCTGTGGGCTACAGCTCTGCAATGTATTAGGTCACTCTGTCTGTTGAACGGTGCATATATGGCCGGTGTACAGCTGACAGGTGTCTTGTTGTGGAGCAGTCATGGGTATATGTGGGATAGCATGACCAATGCAAACTGTACACATGCTCATAGGATGCAATTGTCAAGGATTATGCTGAGTGGCCAGTATAGTCCTCCAGCATGGGTCCTCTGAAGTCATCCACCCCAGTCTACACAAGTGTAGAGTCTGCTTGTGCTAAACACAGTTTGTGTGCAGTGACAACCTTGCCTGGGGGTGGAGATGAGATATGGATGTCCAGGGAAAGGTGGGTATGGTCAGATATCAACAATGGTGGTCTACCTCTGGTGTGGAACAGTATGTACCCATGTTGCAGATGGACAGGTGCAATATGTATTCACCCATGTGGCTGTGGTGTGTGGTTCTGCCATAGCACATGGACCCACAAATTGTAGTGGCTGTAGGGTAAAGTGGTAGAGGCCTGAGCAGTTCTCACACACAATATGCCTGTACCTGATGTTAACAACTGGAATGGTGTATGTGAATACCTGCATATCCTGGCACTGTTCCCAGGGAAGCTAAGTGTGTGTCCTGGATGTGGGTGTGGTGTTTTGGACTGGTTGTGTCATGTGTTACAGGTCCTGTGGTCCCAAAGCATGGTATAGAACATAACCTGCCAGTGTGATGTGCATATCTGACCCTGACGTCGGTGGCTGCAAATACATATATATGCTATCCCCCACCTGGCAGGTAGTACTACATCTACATACCTCTGTAGAAATAAAGATGTCAGCACCCTAGAAATACTACAGGTGCAGAACAGATGCCCAGTAATTCGGCTAGTGCGCTCTTCTAATGCGTCTCCCTCAAGTGTCATAATATAGTTAGGTAGGGGTTTGAATCCTGCAAATGCTCAGTGTGTGTGTGTGTGTGTGGGTGAGTGGGGTTTCTGTGTGTGAAAGGCTGTGAGAGGGAAATGTCCCTTTTGGCAACTGGGAGAACACACTACAGGATGCACACTCCCCTTTCTAAACACAGATGATGTCAGCACCCTATAAGTACAGCAGGAGAAGGGAAGCTTCCCAGTAATGTGAATAGCGCGCTCTGCTAATGCATCCGTCTTGAGTGTCATAACATAGGTAGTGGTTTGAATCCTGCAAATGGCAAGTGTGTGTGTTTGGATAAGGGGGATTAGTGTGTGTGTGCAATTCTGTGTGAGGGAAATGTCCCTTTTGGCAACTGGGAGAACACACTACAGGATGCACACTTCCCTTTCTAAACACAGATGATGTCAGCACCCTATAAGTACAGCAGGAGAAGGGAAGCCTCCCAGTAATGTGAATAGTGTGTTCTGCTAATGCGTCCGTCTCGAGTGTCATAACATAGTTAGGTAGTGGTTTGAATCCTGCAAAAGGCAATTGTGTGTGTTTGGATGAGGGGGGTTACTGTGTGTGTGCAATTCTGTGTGAGGGAAATGTCCCTTTTGGCAACTGGGAGAACACACTACAGGATGCACACTCCCCTTTCTAAACACAGATGATGTCAGCACCCTATAAGTACAGCAGGAGAAGGGAAGCCTCCCAGTAATGTGAATAGCGCACTCTGCTAATGCGTCTCTCCCGAGTATCGTAATGGAGTTAGGTAGGAGTTTGAAACCTGTAAATGGCATGTGTGTGTGTTTGGATGTGGGGAGTTTGTGTGTGTGAATTTCCGTATGAAAAACATGTTAGTTTTGGCAATCAGGAGATCACACTACCTGATGCACATTACCCTTTCAAAATACTGATGTTGTCAGCACCCTATAAGTTCAGCCAGAGAAGAGGAACTATCTAATAAACCGAATAGTGCGCTTTGCTAATGCGTCTCTCTTACGTGTCATGACTTAGTTAGGTAGGGGAATAAATCCTGCAAATGGCAAGTGTGCATGTGTGTGGGGGTAGTAGGGTGTGTGTAAATGCAAGTGTGAGAGAACAGATCCTTTTGGCAAATACTACAATACACCAGATGCTGCATACTCCCCCAGTAAACACAGGGGATGTCACCACACTATCAACACAGCCAAACAGGGCTAGTTGGCTAGTAATGCCAATAGTGTGCTCTGCTACTGTGTCTATTACCATTGTCAGAGTACAGATAGGCATGTTTTGATAACCCCCAACTGTCACGTGTGGTTGTGTCACACAGTATGACCTTGTGTGGGTGTTTGTACATAACAATGCATGCCATTGCCTAAACCAGCAATGGCATTGCACACATGATGTATGTGTGTGACACATACACATAAATACCTGTGACCTGCAGTAGTTACCATGTCTGACACATGCCTCGAGTGGATAAATGGTATTTGCAATGTATACCAATATGACTGTGTCTTACTGTGCAGGGTCCGCACGTGGTATGTCTCTATACAGTGTGGGTGTCTATGGTGAAAGACCTACAGCAGGGGATACACATCTGGTCTGGGCCATATAGTGTACATGTAGTCGATGTACAGGTGCTGCATGTTCCCACCTGTTGTGGTAGTGGTAACATGTCATTCCAGTGCAATTCAGTGACCACATGCTGTGAACCCTTCAAATAGTGTGTTGTAGCTACAGTAATGCTCACACACAATGTTTGGCTGGATGCAGTCCGGCCATATAAACACAGTTCTTGAGACTGTCATATTGCCAGTGTTGTTATGGAGGATAGGTGGTCTTCCTGTGTATGGGAGGGTTGTGTGTGCCGGGCTATGAACCAGATGGCAGTCTGACACACTGTTAGCTGCACATGAGTAGGCCCTGATGGTTTGTGCTGTGCCAACAACCTGGAGGTGTGTGTATCTGTGTTACCTTGGGATACCACCCCCCTATCCATGTGTGTTACATGTGTAGGGAACGACAGGCATGGTATGGGGCATAACCTGTCAGTGATGGGTAACACCTGTGAGCCATGAATCATGAATCTGGTACTGAACAGACATTGCAGTTCACCGTGCTGAGGGCAGTGTCTGGTGCATGCATCTGCCAGTGTACACTGCTGTTGTTGTGTAGCAGCACTGTTAGTGTCCTAACCTGTGTGATACCCACGGAGGTGGCTATGTAAACCATGTCCTGCAGCATAAGCCAGTATGTGTGTACCAAGGAGCTTTGCCATTATACATCGGGCCATGGGTGTCACGTGCAAGATGACCCTTGCACATCATTGTGGCTTCCCTAGCATGTAAGCACACGTTGACAGCCAGTGGATACCCTATGAATGACAGTGGAGACTGAGCATAATGTAGACATACAACACCCTTCCCACATATAGTGGTAGAATACCTGGTGAGGGTATGTTGGCAACCAACATCAGGCTCATACTGGCTTGTGCCACATGCTGAGAGATCCATTCTATGTTCCCTATCATGTAGTCCAGGGAGGTATGTCTCAGGCAGCCATACTGGCATGGTCAATGAGTGAGTCATATCTGTCCATGCCTCTGACTGACCTGTATGCATGTGTGCTGTGGTGGACCATAGTGCCCCTGAGGCATATCACTGTGACCTTCACCAGATACAGCCTGTTGAGCGGGACCCCAGTGCAGCACACAAGACAGGTACCTGACACGTCTGTAGCAGGTGTGTTGTGTAGCCCTACAGGCTGTGAGTGTGTGGCACAGGGGATGTGCGTGCCATGTGTGGCATGTGCTCTGTACCGACGGAACATATGCCTGTGTGCCAGCTGCGGAGGTGTGTGATGCCCAGGCAGGCTGCTATTCTGAGTCCCCACGTATGCCCCAGTGTGTTCAGCATGCTGTCAGTGCATGTCAATGTCTGACTTGTATTGTAGTCACTGTAATATATTTTATTTATTTATTTATTTATCCTACATTTGTTGACTGGGATAGTCCGACTGGATGCATGTCCATTTCCAGGGGAGGCCCGTGGAGACAAGCTACGAGGGTAGCAGATACAGCATTACATAATACTAGCATTACATATTGCAAACAGATTATTTACAGAGATTACATAAGTAAGCAAGTCAAACATGTTCCACAGGTTAATGTTAGTCCTGAGCAAAGTCAAGATTAAATTAACATTACACAGTAAAGTGGTTCACAGAGTTTACACATTCGAGTTAGCCAGGCTTGATACATTGACATTGCCAGTTAAGTGACAAATGTTGTTTGAGTCTACTGTTAAATTGACCTAAGGTGGACAGTAGGGTAATATCAGCTGGATGTGAGTTACAGGATCTACTTACAGGGTTTGCAAAGAGAGAATCACCGGCTGTGTTATTAAACTTGCTAGTCTGAAGTAGTAATTTGTTAGAGGATCGAAGCGGTCTACGATTGTTATAGGGGCTGATAATATTTGAGGTGCAGGAGTATTGTCTGGATTATAGATGATTTGATAGGCCATAATCAGTTGGTTATACTGTATTAGGCTGGGTATTGCAAGCCAACCAAGCTGATTTAGATTGATGCAATGATGTGTCCTAAAAGGCAGCCCAGTGGCAAACCTGGCAATGTGGTTGTAGCAAATTGAGTGTTTGTTAAGGACAGCCTTGTTCATATTCGAGAGTAGAGGGGATGCATACAGAAGGGTTGAAACAAGGTGTGAGCGAGCTATGGCACCTTTAGCTGGAGGGGCTAGGAAGGCTTTAATTCTGTAAAGTGGCCCTAGTTTTCTATTGATGGCTTTGATAATCTGGTTAACATGTAGGTCACATTTGAGATTATTGTCTATGATGACACCTAATAGTTTCGGAGATGGGTCAGGGGAGATTATTGTGCCATCAGTTGATGTTATGGTAACGGTGAAAGTAGTAGACCTACGTGTTGGTGAAATAACAACAGTTTAGTTTATTTGGGATTTAGGATCAGACGATGTTCAGAAAGCCAGTTTTCTATTGTATTAAAGGTGGTCTGGGTAGCTGACCATAACTCTACTGGAGATGTGGCTGAGCAGATCAGAGTACAGTCTTCAGCATATTGGATACAGCTGACTTTTGGGATGACAGTATACAGGTCATTAATGAAGATGGAGAACAGCAAGGGCCCTAGTATAGAGCCTTGTGGTACTCTGAGGGTGTTAGGTAGAAGGTTAGAGAGTTTGTTCTGCCAGAGGCCAGCCTACTGTCGACCATGCAGGTAGGATTGAAACCATTGGAAGGCTCCAGTATCTAGACAGTGTTTGCAGGGTGTGGAGTACAAGTTGGTGTTCAACCATATCGTATGCCTTGGAAAGATCCAAAAAGAGGGCTGAGGATATATAATTAGTGTTGCAAGTATGGTTTATGGTGGTAGTAAAGGCTAGGAGGCCTGAAGTAGTGCTGTGATGAGGACGTAAGCCATGCTGAGTGTCTGCCATAATGCGATTTTGGATTAGGTGGTGCATGAATTGTCTATGATGAAAGTTTCCATAATCTTTGCAAGTGGAGAGAGTATAGCTATTGGCCTATGATTGGGGAATTCAGTAGAGCTGCCTCCTTTGTAAAGTGGGATTACATATGACATTTTCCAGATGGTGGGAAAGTTAGATTCTAACATGGTTCTTTTGATTACCTTTGAGACGGGGTAAGCAATAGCATCATCTGGTTTTGATAGGTACTCGGCAGGGAGTTGATCAGCAGAAAGTGTAGTGGGTTTCACTGTTTCAATCAAGGTACGGGGAAGTGAAGTGGCGACTGGTTGGCAGCTGAACGCAAGTAGTTTTCTAGGGGTGCTACTTTCAGGACCAGAGGAGCTAGGAGGTAGATGGCTAGCTAGGGCATGAAATGTCTCAGTAAAGAACTGGTCAAAACTCTCAGGAACATCTTCAGGGGTATTATCAATAGTAGCAGCAGGGACTGGGGTTGACGTTTGTCCAGGATGTAGTATATATGACATGCCACCTGACAGGGTATGGCATTACTGGGTTCAGAGAGACCAGTCCCCAGATTGGCTGTGTGGTGGCATCTCACACATGTGTTGTACGTTCCTGGCCAAGGGTGATGGCTGACTGCATACATGTGGCAGCTGTGACATTGACACATGACTCACATAAACCACAACTGGACCATAGAGGCGATTCACAGGTTACCTTTGCACATGCTACTCTAGTAGTGTGATTGCCATGGTGAGTACCAACACATAGGGCCAATGGGGAACAACATACTGAAGGTGTGTATGTGTGGGTGTACCGCTACTGTTTCATAGCACTGACATATATGACTGCACACGTGGGTAAATGCCAGGTAAGACGTGTGCAATGTGTCACAGGCAACGTACATGCGTACAGGACAGACAGTGACGTTCTGTCATGTGTAAAGTTGACATACGTATATGCGCTATGCAGATGTCACTAGAAGTCTACAGAAGCACTGTAACTCTGCATTGCAGGTGTAAGCAGTGTTCCAGGGAACCCCAAGCGAACATGCATGCAAACAAAGCTACAGTAAATAGGGCTGGAAGTAGCGCATTATACAACAAAGAAGGGGTAACAATAACAGTAAGTAACAATGCAAATATGTAGGCACTATCAACATGTACCCAGGAATACGCAGCGCAGATGCCCATGGTAGAACTGATATTATGTCATACTTATTTGTGATTTGGATACATTGGTACTGCACACATATCTACATGCGCGAACATCCACATGACATAGTCGTTGTGGGCAACTTGACACCATTACTGTACATGTCCACCATTGCATATCACTACTTGCGTTAGCTTTCCCCCTGTGCTACCCATGTATGCGGCTATCTGTTGACAACCTTACCACCGGCATGCAATTATGTGCAGCTGTTAAACTTTGGTATGTACTATGGGTGCAGATAACAATTCAGGACATTCATACAGTTACTGCAGCAGGCATGCTGGGATAAACACACAGTCATAGCAACACACTGTACTGTTACCAACATGATACTACGAATACACTTCTATGTAGTCACCCTGTGCATCAGCAATGTGTTTACCTGTTCCCGCAATGATGTTGGAGATTGCAGGAGGTGGCACAGTGTCATCATATGCACAGGGTGTGGATTAGGTATGCCTGAGTCAGCCACTGATACCACCAATTGACATGTGTGTGTATGTGTGTTGGTGAGGGGCAGCAGTACAGGGTGGGACAGTGTTGGTGGAGTGTGTGCGTGTATGTGGTCGCCCTAGGTGTTAACATTTCGCATGTGTGTATGCACGCACACAGTTCCATCTCATGGCTGCCATATACAGGGATTTGTGGACAGCCACAGACTGTACCTGGCAGGCCATACAGATCAGTGTCTGTGTGCACGGACACGGTACCTGTGCCTGGCAGGGGTGCTACGGACCGTATCCAGTACTAAGCCAGACTGGGTACTGTCATCAGAAGCGTGAGTGTGTTGACTGGACACAAGTCCCTGTTGGGACTGTCCAGAGCCACGTGCACGTGGTCTCCTGGGGTGTTCCAATGACAGCACAGACCCAGCATTGCTGGGGCTGCTGCTGGCACTATGAGGGCGTGCGCGAGCCTGTTGTCATCCGCGCCGACTGCCAGCTGCTGCTGCTGCCGGCATACGGCCATGTCGATGCCACGAACGCCCACCATTGCCCTGGCTCATGGACATCTGGTTGTGGAACTGCTGTAATATGTCCCCACAATGTCTGTCTATGACATCGGTGAAGTTACGGATAGCATCCGCAATGTCACGCATACTGTCTGTCATGGCTGTGCGACATGCTCTCAGCTCCCTCAGACCCTGTCTGGTGTACCTTTCCATACGTGACTGTGCCTGCATGACAGTCCGAAACATAGCTGAGGTTGACAGACCTCTTTGGGCACATCGGCCAGAGGCAGTACACCCACGGATGCTCCCACGAGAACCCATGGGCAACTGTCTGTGTGGTACCATCGGAGGACCCTGCCCATGGTGGCTGTGTGGGGACGCATGTGCCACAGGTACCACATTACCCTGGTCTGTGCCCACTGTATCCTGTCAATCACCTAGGGACAATGGTGACAAAGGATATACAGGCAGGATGACTGTGCGCAATGATGGGGTTGACAGCTGTGTACTGTCAATTGGCTGACCAATGGCAGACCCTGACACACCTTCCTGTACCATTACACAAATATCATCATTACCAGTAGCCGTGGCACAGGTTTCAGGTTCCCTGCTGCAGGTCACCAGAGCAGCCCCAGAACCTGTGGGAGGAAGACGGAAACACAGTTTACAGTCTCCAGACATTGTTACCAGTGATGCACTTATACACACATGCACACATGCACACATGGACACAGGCACACATGCACACATGGACACAGGCACACATGCACACACGGACACAGGCACACATGCAGACATGCACACGTGGACACATGCACACAGGCACACATGCACACATGCACACAGGCACACATGCACACATGCACACATGCCGACATTCACATGTGGACACATGCACACGTGGACACATGCACACATGCACACGTGGATGCATGCACACATAGACACATGCACACGTGGTCACATGCACACATGGGCACATGCACACATGCACACATGCACACATGCACACGTGGTCACATGTACACATGCACACATGCACACGTGGACACAGGCACACATGCACACATGCACATGTGCACACGTGGACACAGGCACACATGCACAGATGCACACGTGGACACAGGCACACCTGCACACCTGCACACATGCACACATGAGCACAGGCACACCTGCACACCTGCACACATGCACACATGAGCACAGGCACACCTGCACACATGCACACATGCACACCCCGCAGTATACACACAGAGCACTACTGAGTTACACTACTGTTACTAGCATTATCAGGACTATTATAGGTTATGTTAAACACACTCACCAGCATGGATGGCCTGCCTTGCTGTAACCCTGGAGGGACCTGCAGAAATGATGAGATTAATGTCAGTGGGCACAACTGTGCCATTGATATTGCATATGATACAGTGTACAGAACAGTCAAGTGTACATATGGCATATTACCTGCACGCTCCATGTCGTGCTGCTGTGTGGAACCAGCCTCCATCATAATGCAGGTGTACTGCTGTTGGTGTTCCGGGGTACTGCTGTTGGTGTTCCGGGGCTGGAGCCACAACACTTAGGAGTAGCCCCTCCAGTCTGGTGAGGGGGGGATGTGTGGCCACCCCACCTCCTGTGGCGACCTGTTGCCTGTAGATATCTGATGCACGCTGCGGACACCGGATTAAATCACTGCAGTGATGTCGTACCTGCTCATATGTCCTGTTATGCGTGCCAATATCATTTACCCTACGGACAAGGTCTTGCCACAGTGCGGCCCTCTCCTGCTGATACTGACTGGTGCGGGAAAACAGGATGTCATACTCCCGCACCAGGCTCTGGTGGATCTCCTCATCTTCCGCCACAGAGTAGGTGGGGTTACGCTGTCGCGCCATCTCCCTGGAAGAGAACACAAACAGGATATCAGCAGACCATGTCAGCAATATATGGCACACATACTATACATGATACTCATGTGTAGTGATATACTACTACTCCCATATGTTGCATGTGTGTGTGTCATGGTGGATACACAGGTACATGGCCAGATATCAGTGCTCAGCCAACACCTGTGCAACAATACCTGCCACATTCCACACAACATAGTAGCATGCCCCATCGGTCAGCACACACTGACAGGTGCAATGCGCAACCTCACTCTGGGGGTTCATCCCAAGGTACTGTATGTGGGACACCGTCCACTACTGTGATGTGGACAGAAGTTACTCAGCCTGGATATACATATCCCACCACCACCACCACCAGCACAGTAGACTACTTTGATATGTATGTGATTAGAAAGTTATTCACTTGCTGGGACTAAGATGGTATCCATGCAGCACACTGTGCCAGTGGAAGCCACAAGCCACACTGCTGACCCCTTTGCAAATGCTTACCACGGACATGCCACAGATTGCATGGAACTTGCACACACATTTCTAACCCAGACCCTATGCACAAAGGTTAGGCATCCTGTCCGGTGGACCCCAGACAGAGGCAGATTGTATAACAATAGCAGGAGGCTACTGCAGGACAGAGCACATTCACATTAAGGGAAGGCATCTGTGGTCAGCACTGGTACTACACTACGGTCCATCATAACAATGGCCATGACCTACTCTGGGAGGGAAATGGACACATACACTATGTATGACCACAAGGCCTTCTTCAGTTATGTTACACATATGGACCACATGCCTCAGATATGCTCTGTGTTAATACACATCTACTTAACATTCACCAAACACACGGATATTGGCAACAATCTTGCGGACATGTTCGGTGCACGTATCCCCCCCTCCTTCTCCCCCACCAGTTGAAATATTTATCACAGCTGGATGTAACCTCCCTATCATCTCACATGTCCAGGTGAGGGCCACCCTCAGCAGAGAAGAACACACAGCATCACTGTGACCTTGTGGTATCCCTGGATGTGTGCTACTGGCACTCCAAGAGGACATACAACCGCATATAACAATGATAATTTATCTTGGCCGTACTACAGGATATGTACCTGGACAGTGGCATACAGCAACAGTGGTCCCACACCACTAAGGGGGCACCTCGACTGACCCTGGGAATTACCACATCATATGCATAATGGGCCTGGTATGCTAAGCTATGGAATTATGCAGTATGGGATGCATATGCAGTGATATCGGGTACCTGCAGACACTTGTTCCCAGCCAGTGTGCCTTTGGGATGGGCTGATCCTGCCTTTTGAACCTGCCTGACCTTTCAAAGTAGTCACTACAGCCATTGCTGGGCCAACGCACAGACAACAGCTGCCAGGATCATGGCCTAAGACTGATTGACATGTAATGTATGGTCATCCCCTTTTGGTGGAACTACGTACACACAACATATCACATGGACATACCTATGGATACAGACCTATGGCACATTTAGAGGGTTCACAGTATGCACACTGTTAACCTGCTACTTTGCATTACCTGTGTATGTCGCAGCTGGTTGCGTTACCACTGCTTCTGCTTGCTGCTGCTACTGTCAGTGCTGACAGCTTCGGGTGACAGAGTCACAGTGTATTTCTTTTTTTTTTTTTTTTTTTGCTCTCTCTCTCTCTCTCACTTCTCGCTCTCCCTCTGTCTGCTTACAGACAATGCAATGAATGTATTGCATTTTGGGAGTATTAGCACTGGATGCTTTTGTAGGTATCTGCATAGGTCCATGTGATGGCCTCTGCACCAATTGTAAGCCAGCATTTGCTAATTGCATACAGCCAGTTGTGTACTGATTGCAGTTCTCACTGTGATTTCAGGTCAGTGCTATAAAAGGGTATGTGGGATAGGCGTTGCCCTTTCAGATTGTGAGGGCGGGGACCATGCTGGTATGCTGTGGACAGTGTTCTGTGAGTGTAAAGGTTAGTATCTCTCTCATGATTCAGGCTGTGTTGTATATTCACATTTCTCCATTCCTCTCTCATGTTCCCTGTAGCAAGTGTGTATGCACAATGACTCCTACAACTATATATATATATATATATATATATATATATATATATATATGTGTGTACATATAGATACATTTATATATGTACTTTAACTGACCTTATTATCTACAAGCTACCAACTAGCATGGCTGTTTCTGTTCACACACTACTATTATGGAAATCCAGTAGTTTTGACAATAATTTTAAATGACATGCTTTGGGTACTACACATCCTATATTCCCTTTACATTCATTCCTACTATTACATGTTATATTTATTTTAGCACAATGTTTTTGTATAAGAGTCATGGCTTAGTGGTAGGTCGTACAGACTAGTGTTTCCAAGGTCCTGGGTTCAGGACTGACAGTGGGATTTTATTTTGCTTTTGAACTGAGTACAGGACCTGTCAATCAAAGTGACTAAGGCACTTTTAAGCAGTTGTAACCGGGTTAGCGCTGGTTTGCGCGGAGCTCACGCATGTGCACTGGCGGTTAGCTCACGCACAAGCACACCCACTTACAACTGCTTAACGGTGCTTACTCTGGCGCACACCCGCGCTATTTTCTTTGAAAGAAATGAAAATGGGGAGACAGGAAAGTGGTGCAAAAGGGGTCACAAAGAGGGTAAGACAGTAGGGAAACAAGCTTGGGATGTGCATGAGGGATGTAGGTAAGGCCCATAGCTGCCCATTTCTTCATCAGCAACAGCTGTGCATATGTATGTAATTTGGTGTGACATTTGAAACCTTCCACCCCTGAGAGAGGTGTCAGGACAACAATAATACTTGTTGTACAGCCAATTGTAATTGATAGGTTCCATGTCCAGCAGGCATGTGTGCGGAATGGGCAGCTATGTATGGGGCGTAATTTTTTTGTGGGTACAGAGTGCCCTTTTTTTTTTTTTTCAGGTGAGAGTGGTATGTCAGGTGAAGGAAGTCGGTACAGCTGGGGAGGTAGGTTGGGTAGGTAAACAGACAAGACAAACAAGATGCATACAGGTGTGGTGTATGACACGTGTGGGGGGGGTTACACAATTGACGGGGACGGAGGTTTGGATATCCAGAGCCCATGAGCCCACAGATGGCAACAGTGGAACTGATATCCCCACCCATAGGCAGTTGCCACTGTTCCTTCACTGCCCAGGACGGGGCTGTGCTGGGGGCTGTGTAGGCCGGGCAACAGGCATGCCCGTTAGTTGCATCACCCATGCCTCGAGCTGGCGTAGGGGCTTGAGAACAGAGTCCCAAATCTCCCTACGCACCACAGTCCGGACGCTACGGAGGGTGAGTGGTGGTTCTCCTCTGGCCACACTTGCAGAGGGGGGGCGAGCCCCATCCCCTGCAGTGCTTCCACCCACAGCTGGCACAGGGCCACCGGAGGAGGGTCCAGACTCGGCACTAGTGCCAGGTGCACTCGCCAGCTGAGGTGGGAGAGGTGGGTCCGCTGGAACCCGCCTTCCCTGTCGTCCTATGTTTTGCATTATGTCATGACAGTTTGGGTTAGTGACATATAATACCATTCACAATTAATTGTAACAGCATGCATTAGTATTCCCATTAACCAAACACCCAGATATTCACACCATTGAACAGTGTGCATAACACATGAATAATTTGAACAGAAATACACAGTCCAACAACATGCAGGGTTAATTGATGGCAACAGGCCATCAGGTGTGGATGTATGAACAGGGCAGATGCATCAACGGACATGCAAATATATATGACCCAACAGGACAAACGTCCAGGGGTGTTAATTGTGATTGCACATACCATTTTCACGTGGAATGGGTTATATGTGGTTATAGGGTGGGGTAAATGAAATAATATTAACACCTTCGAATAACAATACATATGCTGTACATTTCTAATAGCTACAGTTATATACCCACTACTGTTCTAACTACAGTTTCCTATATGATAACTATTTCAACTTGGTGATAGGACTGTTACTGCAACATCAATATACATTTTATTGTTCTTCATACACATTCATATCTAGCTTTGTTCAGCTACATCATCCTGCTACATTTGCTTTGTATAGCTGTAGACAAGTGTGGATGTTTGGTATATCAGACAATCATCCTATCTGCATATTGCAGACTGAGAACAACATATCCAGATTTTGGGATACACATTCCAGATGCAGCAACACTTTGAACAGATTTCGCTGTTTGGTTTTGAATCTTACATGTATTTCATTCTGTCTTGACTGCAGTATACTTTATTCGGGGGTTATTACTACTGTATTGCTGGATTCATGACACTTTCTCACACTCTCTCACTTGCTTTCATTTTACTATTCAGGATGGTACTTACTTCTAGGCTTTATTGACATGTTTTACCTGTAGTTATTACAATCCTTTCCAGCAGTCTCACTTCTGTCATGTTTCAGTATTTCAACAGGGATATATTTCACACATGTGATTTCATCATCTTCTGCAGCTATACTTTTCAGCCTGCTGCAGGTTGTGTACTATTTTCTTACAGGTAGGGCATTTTTATTTCAGAATATATGTCAGACAGTTTCATTTTCGGATTAACTTACAGGCTGAAACACACTTTTGTAATCAAGCAATACTTGCAGACACTTTCACACTGTTACTTGCACATTTTATTCCTTACTGACTACACTGCACTCTTTTGCTGACTGTCATACTTTTATATTTCTTTACAGTTACTGGTAGTGGATTACTGACCTGCCTGGTGGCGCAACCGCACCAGCCTATCGCCATAGGCTCTGCGGTTCGCAGAACGGACACCTGCAGCTGTAATATAAATGAAGTAATATTGGAATACACATCTCCATAATATCAGCTAGTTTAATTTCTTACATACATAATTAAATGTAACTTACTCAGTAGTGGGGCGTTGGGTGTTTGCCGGGCCTCCTGGATCCAAAGATTCAGTTGGTCCTGCTTGCATCTCTTCAGGTCCGCATGGTGGTGATGGACCTGCTCACCAGTTCTTGGAATCCCTGTGGCACTGGTGAGATCATGAGCCAACCGGTCCCACGCCTCAGCCCTGTATGCTCCCCAGAGGACCTGGCCCTGCATGAGTTGGGCCTCATGATTATGGACTAGGAGCCAGACCATGTACCTGGACTCCTCAACACCCCACCTCTGTGCTCGAAAGCAACTACCCTCTCCTACTCCTGTCATTCTGCCTGCAGGTCAGTTCTACAATCATTTATGCTGTGTATTCCCGCCTATGGGGCTTATATAGTCCGTTTTTCCCACACATATCTGTGATTGGCCATTTTGGAATTGTATCAACTTCAGTAAACCTGCATTGTCATGCTCCAGTTTGTTTTCATTCCTATATATTAGCTATTATTGCATTTAAAGGTACTGCTGTCATGGCTTAGTGGTTCTGTACCTTGACTATGGTGTATAGTATCCTGGGTTCAAACCTGGCCACTGTTTTTTATTTTTCATGACTGTCTAGACATGCTGAGGGGTGTGTCTGTGTAAAGGCAGTTTTGATACGGCTTGCTCAACGTTGCCCGTCGGTTAGCTTGTTTGCGCGGTGCGCAGCTCTGCGCAAACGGGGTACGCTGGTTTAAGCCTCATTTGGCTATCGGCACGCATATTACGCTCAGCTCAGCTAGGGGCACATAGATTCAGCGTGTTAAACCACTGCTTAGCTACAGGCACTCATTTTGCACCAGTTAAACCACTGCTCATCTACGGGCAGATGCACTCACTCTGTTAAACTGTAGCTCAGCTATGGGCACATCTGGCATTTTTTATTCTTTTGTTACCTCACATTTCTTCAATATAAATGGGCTATTTCATTACATTTTACATAAATTGTGGTTTTATGTGTGCATATTTGTCAGGAACTTGTTTCCTGCTTATTTTGCCAAAAAAAAAAATTGGTGTTGTGGGGGCTCGAACCATGAATGCCTGCTCTTCAGCCAACATCTCTACCACTACGCTATTGCTTCCTGGCTTATTTTGCATATTTAGTTCTTATATGCTTTCCCACTGACTGCTAACTGTAGCTGCGCTACGGGCACGCCCGCTCAAACGAGCGCACTCATGGTTAAATATTTTTACAATTTAAAAAAAATATATAACATGTTTATTTATATGTTTTCTGTTCATAGTCTGTGGGGGCATGTGTTGTGTTCTGTTTATTCACATTTCCGTGGACTCTGTCGTGGGTGTTTACTTTGGGAACTTTTCCTCTTCTGGGGGCGTGTCCACTTACAGGGCTCAGCCTACGGACACGCCCCCTACTGTCTTACACGGACCGTGTTGGCCTTAAGTGTGATTCAGCATGCTCTCATGAATATGCAGAGCATGCTGACATCACTCCGTTTAACTGCAGCCTCCATGTATGAGTTATAACTCTTACACGGAGTCTTCGTAAATCCTGCCCAATGTGTTTCAGGAGTAATACATTTCTTTCCAAAAAGTAATATCAGACAGTGATCTTTACTTGTTTGAAATACAGGATGAGTCACAAACAGAAGAAATGTATGGCTCATATAAGATATATATTTTACAGTTACCATGTACTATACTCTGATTCAGCAGCTTTTTAAGATTTCATTCTGCACAATATAAAGTTCTTAGATTTGCCCTATTAGTTTTCTTTCATTATAAAAGTTTCCATATGATTGGTTTCCTTCTTCTACCACATAGTTAATTTGCATGCAACAAAACTTCCCCAATATACTTCTCTTGTTAGTCAAAGGGTAACCAGCAGAATGTAGCAGTTTGCTGGGTTTTATTTGTGCACCTGTACTTTACAACTGTTTCAGAATAATCATATTACTGAACCTCCATTAGCTCTTCACACACTGATTATTCTTTAGTTAAACTTAAAGTAGTTACTTTCCTGGTGCACATATTAACAATTGCCTGACTTATTTTCTCAGAAAGTTAGTACAACAGTTTGTCAGTATACCATTGTTTCTGAACTCAGATGTTGTACTGCCGCAGTTTTTCCAGCAATTTGTACAGCAGTTTTTACTTCACTCTCTTGTATTGCTTTCCATATACTATTAATACTGTCTTACATTTGGGAAATTTCTGACGGCTTTCCACAACTCACAGGTAATTTGAACTCAAATTGTTTCATGGTTTGTTGATTTTGCTTCTACATTTCAAATGCAAAACTCTTTTTGCAGATGAAAATTCAACACAACTTTGCAATACTCTCTATTAGCTTCATTAATTAATTTCACCAGCATTCCTCAGCAAAGTTTTCAGGCTAAAATAACACTTTCCCAATTAATTTCTTTCAGTGAATTAGTATGCATATCTTTGGTAAGCAATCTTTCAGCAATTGCAGTATCACTTTCTTTACAGAAACAGCAGTACCTGAGCATTCTACTATTGTTTTATGCAATACTAATAGACTTCTTTTAAGAACTATTTCATTTATTTCACTCCTAGAGTTTAACTCCTGTTTCTGTCTCTCTGTTTATGTATGTTAAGAGAAGCCTATGAGTCTGATTATCATTTTCCAGCTTTACTTAACAAACAACAATTATGATTTGCATTCCTCTCTGAGTTTAGTGAACATATTTTAAGCAAAGAAAACTCTACTTTTGTGGCAATAATTCTTTGGACTAGCCCAATGGGATAACAATCAGTTAAGACTTCATTCAACAGCATTTTTCTTGGAGGATTGTTCCTCATCCATATTTCTGTACCTACTCTGAATTCTCATTTGTTATCTGCCATAGCTCAGAAGTATTTTCTACAAATTTTCAAAGTTGTTATTGGTAAGTAGAAATTGAATGTTGTCAAAATTCTACACCAGGCATAGTATTTTAGGGAAGTCTTTACTTAAGTGGCAGGTATTTTATGCATTCATAATTTTTAACACATATTCAGTTTGCTTTGTTAAGAAAACCCAGCAGTCTCAAAGTTAATAACTTTTACTTAAAACAACAGGCTTTTCCATAAGAATCCACAAGGCAAACTTTTATTTTAAACAAAGTTGATCAAAATGTTTACAGAAAACAAAGCAATTTTATCTTATATTCACAGGCCAATATGTCTGCCATGGCCAGCTTTTTTGAGTTTTCCACCTCTGAGTTTCTTTTGGCTGTTCTCAGGCCTCTACACATTTATTCCTCTGAGAGGCCTACATCTCACTTCCTAGGATTCAGAAATATCCCTAATGTGATCACAGAGTGCTCACACTAGACATAGTGTGACCCCAGAGTGTTTCTTGCAGGTACAGCAAATACAGTGAGGCAGCCAAAGGTTCATTATCAGTTAAAGAGGTGAAAATTCATAGTTCAGTCCATTGCTAGTTAGTAATTCTGTTTGCACTATGACTAGGCCTTGTAGTGAAAGAGAATAAATCACATTTGCATCAAAGAATGAGACGAGGAAAATTGATTAGCAGAGAAAATATACACACTTCAGCAGTGTGTGTACATGCACTAATATACAATGAGATGAAAACACAATCATGCTACTGTAAAGGGGCCACTGCAAAGATTAAATCTGTTTTTTAATCTGTTTTTTGTCCACAAAAGGGGTGAAATGGTTGTATAGGATATTTAAAAAAGGGGCAACAAGCAGAGGATAATACACAAGGGAAACAGGAAAGGTGAGGATGGTATAGTAGCCCATTTTTGTGGGACAGGTGCCCCTTTTTCGAGAGAGGAAGTAACAAAAAGATATAAGAGAAGGTAAGCAACAGGGGCAAGCACACAAATATATAATATTGACAAAGTCTGCCAGGAAGGTGCTGGCATGCTGAAGGCTGAGTGAGACAATGGACCTCGAGACATAAGAATAAAGACAGGATAAGTGTGATGGGGAGGATTGTCCCTCAAACAGAAGAAGGCATTGGTGTTCAAGGGATAGGATCACTTTGATGGGGGTTTGGGTGAGAAATGATCTTCTGTTTTACATTGCCTGTGCAATACTCAGCAGGAGTTCAGACAGCACTCTGACCACCTTCCCAACTTGATCCTGCCTGAGTATGTGATGGCAGGGGCAGGCAGTGATGTAACTCTGATAGCTGCAAGAGGAGCCTTTTCAAGTGACTGATTTGGGCTTCCCGCCACTAGTCTACTAGATCATCATCACCTCCAACAACTCCTTGTTTGTGGTATATTCCTGACTTCTGACTGTGCCACTAGAGGAAACAATGGTACAGCAGCCCATAAAGCACTGCCAGAGGTAGGGAAAAGTGCCCTCCCGGCTGCCTCAAACTACACTCACTGGGGAGACAGTCTGGGATACAGGTGGGGAACATGCAGGGATGCATGGACTTATTGGAGGAGAGGAGACCATGGCCGCACCACTGGCACTAATGTGGCTGCTGCTGTACAATATGAAAAAAGAAATGTAGGGAAATAAAATAAAAACATAAGATAATTACTAAAGAAAGGAGAGTGACAAAAGAAGTGGGGGCAGAAAAAGCGAACATGTCCATACTTTACCTTCTCTTACATCTTTCTGTTACTTCCTGTGTCTCCCAAAAGGGCACTTGTCCCACAAAAAGCGCTACCCTATCATCCTTAACTTCCTGTTTCCCCTTGTGTAATCAAGATAAGTAAGACATGAAAAACATTTACTGAATTATTACATACTGCTATATCGATACAGCTACATAATGGCATAATCTGAATAATTGCATCAATTTTTGAACAATATAAATGCTTCTATGATAGAATGTGCTGAACAGGGGTGGGGGACATAGGTAGCAGTCCTGTTGTTTGTAATTGTGACCATGAAAGCTGTGAGAAGGAATACTGATCTGCCTATAAACAGCAGTGACAACACCGCACTTAGAAAGAGCAATTCACTAACATGGTGGTGCTCAATTAACATAACTATCATGCTCAGAGTCTCTAATTTATATGATATAAAGACCATTGGCTGCCATGATCCTCCCTGTGCCACTGAAGACTACTTTGTGGTGACCTCACAAACTGCAGTCACAGGTGCAGAAACTTTCATCATTAGAAGTTATACTTCATTTTTTAAAACAAGAACTATCTTTGTTAAATTATTAAGTATGACATAGGCAATATTATACCTATAAAAAGGAAAATAAACCATAGCAACACACTCTCAATTGCAAACATTATACATTCCAAACCATGGCCACACAACTGTAGCTGCAAACAGTATACATAATTTTTAATATATCCAGTCACTGTTAGTCAACCATTACATAGCTCATTCAAAACCTGCCTTATTTTAAATCATCATGGCTAAAAAAAATAATTTCCCTAGTTACTTCTACTAGATCATCACCTCTGAAACTCCGACAGAGCAGTCTGCAGGAAATATTCAAAATCTGACAACTCAATACATTCCCAGAAAATATGTTCCCAGCTACCTCTTTCTTTCCCATCAAACCTCCAACATTTGCCGTCAACCTGAGGAAAAATTATTTGAAGTCTGCTTGGGGTATAAAAATACCTATGTAAACACTTCCAGACAAAGATCCTAAATCTTCTAAATCTAGGTTTTGTTTGTTTTCTTAATAGCAGTTTCTGTTCTAGATTCTACTAAAAACTCTACCAGTGCTGGTCTTTTGTTTAGGACCCTCCTATTTCTTTCTCTTTGCCTATACTCTGATATCAATCCTTGATATGGGAGGCAAACTCTAGCCTGCAGTCCAAATAAGTTCTTGGTGTCTTCCATTCTGTTACCTTTCCCTCTCTAGTTATTTGCTCCCAATACCTTGGCTCCTTTGCCAGTTTTCTCCAATATATTCCTGCCCCATCTTGCCTCTTCTCTGTATCCCTAATTTTTTGACTGATGATGCTATTAGAAATATTCTTGGAACTACACCGAAGTTTACGTTTCATAATAATTTGTCTTTGAAGTGCCTCCTTTGCTATAGACAATATGAGCAGTGCCCTGTTTTATCTGATCATACAGGTATTTTTATGTGCAGGTCCTGTAATGTCTGTAAACATATTTGGAGCACCAGTTTTTTTCAACATCCCTTATCAGAGCAATTTATACATTTTAATTTCCGTGCTGATTGCAAGACTTCTAACATTGTTTATTATGTGAAATGTCAAGTGTGCACTTGTTTTTATATTGGCAAAACCAATCAGAAGTTCAAAGATATGATTTTACAACATGTTGGTGACATCCGTAAATGATCAACCAATGCTTTATTTATACATGTACTTGAGGCTGGTACACAGCATATATTTAAGTTCACTGTACCCTGAAAGAATATTTGAGAACAAGAGAGGTTTGAATCTTTCTAATAAGACTGAATGTTCTGAGCTAAAATGGATTGTATTGTTTAAAGCTGATTCTTTTCCTGCCTTGAATGTAGTATCTGTTAAACCAATCCTAAAAGCATGTGGTCTGAGACATTGATGTGATTGGTCAGAATTTGTTATGAATGAATTATTATGAATGAACAGGATTTTGGCATTGAGAAGAGTACATGTGATTTTATTATTGTTATTTGATTGATTAGCTGTCTGTTTTAATTTGTTGTTCCTTCCAATGTTTTTTTATTGGTCTGAAGAAGTGTCTGTTAACTGCAAAAGTGCTCACCTGTTTTGATTTTGTTTATTAAACATCATATATTTTTAGCCGTGTTTGTTGTATGAGGATTCTTTTTTCTGTTACAACTTCTTACTTGCTTTTTTACCTTTACCTGCAGACCAGTTTTTGAAGTTTTTACATTTTAAAGTTGCTAGAATAAAAGGTTTTGTGTTACCATGCATTTCCTGAAGGATATGAAATCTGAAACACAAATGTCTGTCATTATTTAATGAATTCAGTCCTTACTGATTTACTAAAAAAAAACCCATAAATTTTATGAGGAACAGACCAAAAATATGAGGCAAAAATCTGGACATTCTGCGAAAATCTGAAAAGTTGAGAGGTATGTATAGAACTAATGGACACAGCAGCATTATGGAAAATTATGTGTACAGAGATCGTGGGGGGAAATTGTGCTACAGCTTAGGTATACGTATTTTGACTGTTTAACACTAGTTGTCATACAGATTGTCACAAAGGATAACAATAATTCTTTTTGCAGTGATGTATCTGTAGGACACAAACACAGAATAGGTCCTTGCAACTTCTTGATGTCTTCAACAGCTAAAACTCTCAGCTTTCTAACACTGAAGGTAATATTCCTCTATCGTACCTGCAAGCAATCTGCCCATATATGGGCTATTTACATATATACACTCATTGTCCCTGTCCATAGATATATTTACAACAGCTGCCTATGGATACAACCCAGTGCAGTGAAAGGCAAGCTACATGGAAGGTCAGCCACAGTTAGTCAACACATGGATGTTAGCTGACGGTGGAGATTTGTTGCAGGCCATTATCTGCCAATCGTCAACTGTAGGTTAGACATGTCATGCATACTTTACCACAGTCTTTCCTTTGGGAACACAGTGTACTACAGGTATATGAACAGTGTTTATAGATATGCAAGAGTGTGTATCACAGATCACAGAATTTATATTAAGGGCCACCACCTGTACACAAAGGTCTGTAGATTGTATGGGTATATGTAGGAGATGTACTGATGTGCTTATCCTCACATAAATTATTATTTCCTTATACAGCATGATGCCTGTAAAATGTAAGCAATGGAAATATAAATTTTCCCATTCAGAGAATAAAATCTTTCTGTAGGCCCTCCATTTCCATGGTCAGCAGAAAATTAAACATGCTAAATCTGATCAGCCTAATTGCAACCACACATATGGTGGGATGTGGTGAATAATATAAATGCTGATGGTGGCAAGTGCAGAAACTATGAACAGGTCAGATGCTTGGCTACCAACATGATAAGTGCTGTTCCTTGTCTCTTTGCATGGGAGGTCTGAATCCTCATTAGGGCATGATGGAGTCCTGGATATTGAAGCTGAATTACAGCAGGCTCCAAGAATCTCTGTTATGGAGGACCAGGTGTGTATATCTGCTTTGTATTAGGTAAGTGCATACTGGGTGTACTATACTGCAGATTACAAATTCTATCAATTCTTTACATAGGAACATCAGCGCTTCACAGACTACAAGGCCAACAGTGTAAAGACAGTATTATTACCTTCAATGACTGTACTCAGAAGTGGTCATTCATTCACTGGGATTAAAATAATGGTGGAATGGTGGTGGTGGGGGTTATTTATTGTGAGTATTTCCCTTTGGTATCTTCAACATTTTATCAAGCTCCTCTACTGTGGATATACTGCTGCCTGAAGTTGGAGATGACTCAGACTAACAATGATGACAGTCAGAATTTGGCATGTCCAGGGGGCACTGTGCCATTGTTGGATACTAGCAATATGGAGTCCGGATCCATACCCCAGTCAGTGGTTATGGCCTCTGCGCCTGTGTAACTCATCCCAGTGACACAGGAAAATAATGAAGGACAGGAATTCACAGATAAGAAGGGATGTTCATAGGTTCATAGGTAGGTACTAGGCTATTGGCCCTAGGGCCTATATAAGCATAGCCAAACGGTACTCTGGCTTTTGCCACCCAAGAAAATTATTTTCCTGTGCCCCTGTCAAGCAGAGTCACAGAAGTGATCCCGGGGTGAATTTCCTATCTCCCATCCAATCAAGATTTTTCTTGAAAAGTGCTAATGAGGAGCTTTGTTGGATGTCTCTTACTGTGGCATAATCCCTTTGGTTGCTGCCAGTTCCACTGAGCATGGGAAAGGCAGGAGTGGTCAATGACTTTAATATATTTTTTATTGTTTTAATTGATTAATTATGCTAGGTTTTTTATTGGCTGTGTGATGTTTTAATCATGTATAAAATGGTTTGATAAGTTTGTTGTTTTAGCATTCAGGAACGGTTTTATACCTGAAAAGCTTTGCATTAAACTACTACCTCTACATTGTCGTATTTGTTGGCTTTATTGTATGTATATTAAGAGTATTACTTTATTCTGACTTCAGATATCGCTTTTGGAACAAAGAATGTGCCCACAGTTTAGGAGAACATGATCTAAGAGAAGAGTTACTTGATTTAATAGAGATGGATAGACATATTAAGATCAATGAAAGAAATAGACTGCAGAAGGTCAATAAAACCCAAAAAGTTAGAAGCTTGATAAAAACAAATGGACAGTATAATTAGGACTGTCCATAGAGATTCATGAGCTATAACAGAAGTAAATAGGATACATTACTGTGCATCCAAATTAATAACAGATAAAGTCCTACCAGAAGAACACAGGGTAGTAAGGGAAAGGACGGGGAGAAATTGAATGCCATCATGGAAGTATCAAATAGAGAAAACTATAAAGCAATTAAGACAAGAAATATCATTGTTAGAAGAGTATAGAAGAGGGAACAGATCTTGAAAATACTCAGAAAGATAGACGTGATAAAAGCAATGCATAATATTATAACAGATCAGGATTTATCGTGCACTATCGCAAATAATAAACTAAAAATATTTGCACAGGCAGAAAAACTTAGAAGATACACAGATAAATATAAAGGAAAAGTACAAAATAAGCAATTTATTGACAACTCAAAAAAGTTTTATAGAGAATTGAGAAACAAGGTAAAAGGAATTGAAAGACCACCAAAAAGAAGAAATAGATACATTCTGAAGAAATATTTATGAAGATCCTGTGGAACACAACAAAGATGCTAAATGGATAGAAGAAGTAAAGAAAGAATAAGAAGTTCAAATGTACAGGATATGAAATGAGATGAAGTAATGGCCAGAGAGATTGAAACAAAGTTAAGAAATGCCTCCAATTGGAAAATCCCAGGCCCAGATGCAGTACCTAACTTCTGGCTATAATATTAACATATGTGCACGGAGACTTACCCATGAATAAGAAATATGTATATGTGCACCCTGAACAGACACCAGCCTGGATAACAATAGGAAAAACAATATTCCTTCTTAAGAGTGGACCTGCAAGCTACCCTAAAAACTATAGACCAATAACCTGCCTTCTGATGACATATAAACTATACACTGGAACTGATGCTGACAGAGTTTATAGTCACTTAGAAAAAAACTCAATTATGGCAATAGAAAAAAGGGTAATAAAAGAAAGTCATATGGAACAAAGGATCATTTGTTGTTAAATAAAGTCATAATGGAGAACTGTAAAAAGGGTAAGAATCTTAGTATGACATGGATTGACTACAAAAAAGCATTTGACAGTATCCCACATTCATGGATAAAAGAGTGCTTAAAAATGTATAAGATACACCCTACACTGATAAATTACATTACAGCAACCATGAAACAGTAGCAAACCACTTTGCTGTTAAGTCATGATAAAGGACAAATTATTATTCCAGGGATAAAAATTCAAAGAGGCATATTCCAGGGTGACTCCCTGTCACCACTGCTGTTCTGTCTTGCCCTTAACCCTTTAAGCTGTCTATTTAACAGATTAGGCCATGGCTATAATTTGGCTCCTATAAAACAACGAAGTGTAGAAGGCTCTCATATTCTCTTTGTCAATGATTTAAAACTGTATAGCTCATCAAATGAGGAAATGAATGCACAACTGCAAGAAGTCAAAACTTTTTCAGATGATATAAGAATGTCATTTGGTCTTGATAAATGTGCAAAAGCAACCTTTAAAGCAGAAAAACTGCAGCACCAAGAAAACACCAGTTTGGGAAAATAATGTGATATAAAAGAACTTGAGCAAGAGGGAGTGTATAAATATTTGGGAACTGATGAAGGGTCAAAAATAAAACATGAACAAATGCAATATTTTAGAAGACTTAAATTAATCCTGAAAACAGCATTGACATCTAGGAACAAAATTCAAGCTATAAACCAATTTGCTCTTCCTGTCCTAACTTACAGTTTTGGAGTGAGTGACTGGCCCCAAAACATGTTGGATAGATTAGACAGGAAAACGAGAAGGATGCTTCATGCTCACCAAATGATTTATAAAAATCAGTGCATACCAAGTTTATATATTCCCCATTCTGAAGGAGGTATGGGCCGTAGATCTGCAACTGTGGGACTGCACACACATCTGCTGACCTCACAAGACCCAAATGTAATGAAAGGTTTGAAACATGATGAAAATAAATCTAAGATGACTTCCCTGTTTAGTCTAGCAGAAGCATATCGGCGTCAAGCAGGAATGGAAATCAAACCAGAAGTAGATAAAATTCAGGCAGGAACTGAATGTGCCAAAAACAAAAGCAAGAATATAAGGTGAAGGATCAGATGAGAAGACGAGAAATGTGGAAAATCCATAAATATAGTTGCAAGTATAGAAAACTTCTAGAAGAACTTCATGTTGATCAGGACTGAATGCAGGAATGGTTAAGGAGAGGCAAATTCAAACCAAAAGATGAAAGGTTAATATTGGCGGCCCAAGATAGTGAGTTACATACACATTGGTTTACAAAGTCCATTGAATATATGGGAGAAACACACATGTAGGTTTTGTAAAACATAACTGGGAAGTCGCACACCTTGTTGCTGGTTGTGACAAACTAATGGTAGAACAATTGTATACTGAAAGGCACAATAATGTGGCAAGACTGTTGCACTGGGGATTGTGTAAACATTATGGTACAGAAGTGGCTGAAAAACACTGGAAACATGAACCACAAAGCATCATAGAAAATGATGAAGCCTATATCACATGGGATCATCCATTACCAACAGTTCAAAAGATAGATGCGAGAAAACCAGATCAAAAGTAGCATTGTTCATTGAAATCCCTACATCCAGTGACTACACTGTCTTGCATACAGAGACACAAAGTCATAAAATATCAAGATTCACAGGCAGAGATGAGAGCAATGTGGAAGAAAGATACCCAGACAGTTCCAATAGTAGTAGGAGCAATGGGTCTTATAAAAAAGAATCTACAACCTTATTTAGATATGTTATCAATGCATGTAACTCCATACAAACTGCAGAAGGAGTATTTATTGTGCTGCAAAGAGTACTTTTGGCTGACATCAAAGATTGAAACAATACTAATTTCTTGAACTTTAATCATTAGGAATGGGGTCCATTCCCATCATGCTATTAGAAACCCAAAAGATTTGGAGAAATAAAAAACAGGGAATTAACCCATAGGTCACTAGATGGGTAGCCAACTGGATCACTGACAGAACACATACAGTCAAAGACGAGGATTCCACCTCTAGCAGCAGACCAGTTACCACTGGTGTACCACAAGGATTTGTGCTGGGCCCCCTATTGTTTGGAATGTATTTCTCAGATGTCCAGGAAAAAATAGATGACCTGTGGCTTACCATGTTCACTGATGACTGCAAACTGAGTGCAATCATTGAGTCACCCAATGATGTTGACATACTACAAAAAGGCCTCACACAGACAATTGATTGGTGCCAAAGCCATGGACTCAAAATAAATGCTAAACAATGTGTCATCATCTCTTTCGGCCAAGGGGAAGCCCCTGCACATTACAATATTAACAGTATCCCCCTTAGCTGAAACCCTGTGGCAAGAGATTTGGAATGACAGGTGGTAGCAACCTTAACCTTGATCACCATGTGTCCACAGTGGTAAGGAAAGCCTTCTATGTTGCACATCTCATAAGTAAGGGCATCACATCCAGAGCTAAGGATGTTATAACTCCTCTGTAGTCATCACTCATCAGAACACTAATAGAGTACAATGCTCCCTTGTGTATGTATCTCACCAGACACCTGCAGCAGGTGGAGAGACCTCAGAAGTTTTTCACCAAGACTATTCAGAGCCTGCAACACATGACCTGCATGGACATACTGAAGGTCCTGTCACTGTACTCTGTATCTTATAGGCTGCTGAGAGGCAACTCATGCTTGGCCTACATGGCAGCCTCAAACCCTGGCCTAATGGAAATGCTGTACATCCACAAGTCACATGGGACAAGATTCACTCACACCAGAAATCTTAACCTAGCCTGTGACATTAACAGGACATCAAACAGCAACAACTCCCAAGACAGGGTAAAAAACTGAAAATAGAAAATTCACGACAACTGCTTCGAGAGACCAGCAACCACACCAAGCCTTGGAAGTATATCCTTTAATACACACTGACTAAGCGCTTTCACCAAAAAATTGGCTTCTTCAGAGTCAGTGTTACAAAGAAAGCACAAACCTTTTATACATTGAACATAATGACATCACATGCTCATTCAATTAAATTAAATTAAACAATAATAATAATAATAATTATACCCCCGTTGTTAAAACCAAAAAATTAATTTCAACAATAAACATTTCTTATTTTCAAATAATTTAAAATAACCTTTTGAAAAAACCTTTTAAAATTTTTGCATATAAAATTCACAAATAGTACATACATATACATCCCCGTTTACTTGGACATTGAACACCATTAACTAATTATATAATACTGGCCCTATATTTCAAAACTGGTTTTAAAGAAATATAATCATTAATACCCGGTTGCCTCGTGGCATTTAATCTCAACTGCCACATTGTTTCTAACAAGGCTACTCTATTGTTAACTTCACCTCCCTGCTCTGAAAACACCCTATCAATAATAAAAAATATAAACTTTTTAAACCCCTTACAGCTCGCACTATGGAGATATAATGCATTATGTGAGTCCTTGTTCTTAATTGCTCTCACATGTTCAATAATCCTTTCACGTAATTTACGGGTAGTCATACCTATATAGAATGCTTCGCAGGTTATGCATGAGGCCACATACACCAAATTCTTGGTGTTACAATTACACACACCCGGGCAAGGTAAAGTCTGCCCCCACCCTTTTACACACATATATGTTCCTTCTGCTATATACCTGCAACATCTACAACAACCACATTTAGACATCTTAGATGTCCTATTCCTAACCTCCCTTTCCAAGATACTTTTCAAGTTGTCACCCTTGCTATAGACTATCCTCGGACTCATTCCTACTATCTCCTTCGTAGTGCTACTTAAACAATATTCCCACATCCTACGTAAAACTTTTGTAATTTCTGTGGCTCTTTCATTGAATTTTAAAATAAAACATGCTCCCAAAGAAGTTAATGCATTAGGTGCTTCCTGACTATTCACCCTATCATCCACCCCACCTGTGTTTTTCAAAATTGGTGAATATAATGAGATTCTCTTTTTACAAACCTCTCTTTTTAAATTCAATAACAACTTAAGCGGGTACCCCCTATCCATAAGCATACCAATCAATTTGAACATTTCCTGTCTAAACAGACATTCATCACTCACTAGCCTAGAAATCCGCACCATCTGCCCCTTAGCCACACCCTTCCTCTGATGGTATGGGTGACAGCTGTTAAAGTGTAACAATGAATTTGAATAACTTTCTTTTCTATATATAGTACTAGATAAACCTTCGTCGCTTTTAAAAATTGCAATATCTAAAAAGTTAATACTATCCATCTTCCACTCAAAGGTAAATTTCAAAAAGCTAGTGGTGTTGTTCAAATATTCAACAAACTCAACTGCCCCAACCTCATCCCCTTTCCATATAATAAGTATATCATCCAGAAACCTATTATATAGAATTATATTCTCCATAAATCTGGTTGGAAAAACAAATGTTCTTTCCCATGCCAAAAGAACCATGTTCGCAAAGATAGGGGCGCACCTAGCGCCCATTGCAACGCCTGAGCGTTGCTGAAACATCTCCCCTTCAAATTTAATGAAATTATTCAAGAGAACCATCTCCATCAATTCACAAATTAAATTAATCCTGCTCTTGTCTATGTTGCTACTCATTATTAAACTCTCACGGAACATCTCTAGACCTTCCTTGTGAGGGATGGTAGAAAACAAATTCACTACATCTATGGTTAAAAAACCGTACAAACCGTTGTCTTCCTTGACCTCTCTCAATCTTTCAAGACAATGCCATGAGTCTCTTAATACATGAGGGACCTCTTCCAACACCTTCTTACACATAACATCAACAAAGGAAGCCAAGGGTTCAGTTTTAGAACCCTTGGCAGCCACAATAGGCCTAAATTGTAAGTTAACAACACCTTTGTGGACTTTGGGGATCCCAAAAATACAAGGCATAACAGGATTTTTTACCATCAAGTAATCATATTCAACTTCTGTAACCATACCTTGAAAAAGGGCATCTAAAAGAAACAAGTCAATCCTTTTGTAAGCAATATTAATTTCATTTCTCGATACCCTTTTATATGTTTCATCATCTTCAAGAATAAACATCATAGATGCAATGTAATCAATCTTACTCATTAACACCATCCCACCACCTTTATCTGGTTTCATACACCTGATATTGTTAGACTTTCTTAGTTCTTTTAACAATAGTCTTTCTTGCACTGTTAAATTGTCAATCACAATGTGTCTAGTACTACATATTCTCCTAAATTCAAAGTCCAATAATTTTTCAAGAGCAGCTACCTCACTAAATGGTGGGGGAATAAAAGTACTTTTCCTTGTAAGTGCCTTACAACCTGGTACTTCAACATTCGTTTGTGTATAGTGATTACCATAAAAGTACATCTCCAAGTTTAGTTTCCTTGTAAACAATTTCAAATTAATTAACAATTGGGCTACATCCAGTATGAAACTTGGTACAAAGTTAATACCCTTAGTAAATAATTCAAAATACACATCACAGATTTCCTTGTCAGTGTAGTTGTAAATGAAAAAAACACACTTCTGCAAAGTTTGACAAGTCAAACCTAACTCAGTAACAGAAGATTCCATGTCACCAATAGTCTGATTAAAAACATCAGACATAACACTGTTTGACTCACCTAATACCAAAACCAGTTCACATTTCATATTAGAGTCATGCAAATCCAAACTAGTAACTTCGGCCACAGTGTTAAAATCTAAAGCTTCAATTTCATTTCCATTTACATTTACATAAACATTTTCACATCCAACCACTGTCCCCTTGACTCCCCCCCCATCATCAAAACCCACCTCGTGCACAAAAGAATTAGGTACAGGAACAATTGTATCAACAGTCCGGTCACGTCCAGGGTCAAACCTGCAATAAGCAGTATGTGTCTCATTCAATAAACCCTCTGATATTCTTCTCTCCCCCGATCCCGGTATTGTTTGTCCATCAATACAGTCTTTTGTGCCTTGTTCAATAACCTCTTGGACCTTCGGTCCCATGGGTGGGTCCAAAAAATCAACCTCATCAAAAACTTGATTGTACATGTCACTATTAACACCCTCAGGTGCTTCATTTTCCTGGACCAAATTGTACTGGTTGTCATGTAAATGATAATTTTTTCCAATATTGAAATTTGAATTGCCTCTAAACCTAGTATTACCAGGTGGATAGGCACTATTATGCTGATAATCAGCTGTATCCCTTGCAAGCTTTTTAAATTTAAGCGCCATGTTTTTGTCCACAAAATTTTTTAAATTTCTAACAACTTTACAAAATTGAACTTCGTATTGAAAAAATAACAAATCAGTAGTAATACTGTTGTGAAGCTTTAAAATATCTTCACGCAGGGATGTTAACTTGGTACAATTATTTCTAACAATAATGTTTAACATGTCCAAGCCAGTCTTATCGTACAAAGCAGTTAGTTCCTTGTAAGCCATAGAGTCAACATCAATGCCCATAGGAAGCTTCCATATCCGAAGCCCCTTCGGCACTTGTTTAAGCTCCCTTGAACGACTAAGAAACAGATTATCAAGCTGTAACGCTCTGTATTTAGTACAGAGCCTATCGTACCTGGAAATCTGCTCCCTCAGTGTTGATGGAACTACAGGCTCCGACCTCGAAACCACAGTCCGGTCAACAAATTCCGGCTCTTCAAACCATGATTGTAAATCATGGTCCCTCGCTTCACCATCCGGTCCATGTCTCTCCCTGTTCCTCTCCTTTTGTGCACGAGGTGGGTTTTGATGATGGGGGGGGAGTCAAGGGGACAGTGGTTGGATGTGAAAATGTTTATGTAAATGGAAATGGAAATGAAATTGAAGCTTTAGATTTTAACACTGTGGCCGAAGTTACTAGTTTGGATTTGCATGACTCTAATATGAAATGTGAACAGGTTTTGGTATTAGGTGAGTCAAACAGTGTTATGTCTGATGTTTTTAATCAGACTATTGGTGACATGGAATCTTCTGTTACTGAGTTAGGTTTGACTTGTCAAACTTTGCAGAAGTGTGTTTTTTTCATTTACAACTACACTGACAAGGAAATCTGTGATGTGTATTTTGAATTATTTACTAAGGGTATTAACTTTGTACCAAGTTTCATACTGGATGTAGCCCAATTGTTAATTAATTTGAAATTGTTTACAAGGAAACTAAACTTGGAGATGTACTTTTATGGTAATCACTATACACAAACGAATGTTGAAGTACCAGGTTGTAAGGCACTTACAAGGAAAAGTACTTTTATTCCCCCACCATTTAGTGAGGTAGCTGCTCTTGAAAAACTATTGGACTTTGAATTTAGGAGAATATGTAGTACTAGACACATTGTGATTGACAATTTAACAGTGCAAGAAAGACTATTGTTAAAAGAACTAAGAAAGTCTAACAATATCAGGTGTATGAAACCAGATAAAGGTGGTGGGATGGTGTTAATGAGTAAGACTGATTACATTGCATCTATGATGTTTATTCTTGAAGATGATGAAACATATAAAAGGGTATCGAGAAATGAAATTAATATTGCTTACAAAAGGATTGACTTGTTTCTTTTAGATGCCCTTTTTCAAGGTATGGTTACAGAAGTTGAATATGATTACTTGATGGTAAAAAATCCTGTTATGCCTTGTATTTTTGGGATCCCCAAAGTCCACAAAGGTGTTGTTAACTTACAATTTAGGCCTATTGTGGCTGCCAAGGGTTCTAAAACTGAACCCTTGGCTTCCTTTGTTGACGTTATGTGTAAGAAGGTGTTGGAAGAGGTCCCTCATGTATTAAGAGGCTCATGGCATTGTCTTGAAAGATTGAGAGAGGTCAAGGAAGACAACGGTTTGTACGTTTTTTTAACCATAGATGTAGTGAATTTGTTTTCTACCATCCCTCACAAGGAAGGTCTAGAGATGTTCCGTGAGAGTTTAATAATGAGTAGCAACATAGACAAGAGCAGGATTAATTTAATTTGTGAATTGATGGAGATGGTTCTCTTGAATAATTTCATTAAATTTGAAGGGGAGATGTTTCAGCAACACTCAGGCGTTGCAATGGGCGCTAGGTGCGCCCCTATCTTTGCGAACATGGTTCTTTTGGCATGGAAAGAACATTTGTTTTTCCAACCAGATTTATGGAGAATATAATTCTATATAATAGGTTTCTGGATGATATACTTATTATATGGAAAGGGGATGAGGTTGGGGCAGTTGAGTTTGTTGAATATTTGAACAACACCACTAGCTTTTTGAAATTTACCTTTGAGTGGAAGATGGATAGTATTAACTTTTTAGATATTGCAATTTTTAAAAGCGACGAAGGTTTATCTAGTACTATATATAGAAAAGAAAGTTATTCAAATTCATTGTTACACTTTAACAGCTGTCACCCATACCATCAGAGGAAGGGTGTGGCTAAGGGGCAGATGGTGCGGATTTCTAGGCTAGTGAGTGATGAATGTCTGTTTAGACAGGAAATGTTCAAATTGATTGGTATGCTTATGGATAGGGGGTACCCGCTTAAGTTGTTATTGAATTTAAAAATAGAGGTTTGTAAAAAGAGAATCTCACTATATTCACCAATTTTGAAAAACCCAGGTGGGGTGGATGATAGGGTGAATAGTCAGGAAGTACCTAATGCATTAACTTCTTTGGGAGCATGTTTTATTTTAAAATTCAATGAAAGAGCCACAGAAATTGCAAAAGTTTTACGTAGGATGTGGGAATATTGTTTAAGTAGCACTACGAAGGAGATATTAGGAATGAGTCCGAGGATAGTCTATAGTAAGGGTGACAACTTGAAAAGTATTTTGGAAAGGGAGGTTAGGAATAGGACATCTAAGATGTCTAAATGTGGTTGTTGTAGATGTTGCAGGTATATAGCAGAAGGAACATATATGTGTGTAAAAGGGTGGGGGCAGACTTTACCTTGCCCGGGTGTGTGTAATTGTAACACCAAGAATTTGGTGTATGTGGCCTCATGCATAACTCAAGCATTCTATATAGGTATGACTACCCATAAATTACGTGAAAGGATTATTGAACATGTGAGAGCAATTAAGAACAAGGACTCACACAATGCATTATATCTCCATAGTGCGAGCTGTAAGGGGTTTAAAAAGTTTATATTTTTTATTATTGATAGGGTGTTTTCAGAACAGGGAGGTAATGTTAACAATAGAGTAGCCTTGTTAGAAACAATGTGGCAGTTGAGATTAAATGCCACGAGGCAACCGGGTATTAATGATTATATTTCTTTAAAACCAGTTTTGAAATATAGGGCCAGTATTATATAATTAGTTAATGGTGTTCAATGTCTAAGTAAATGGGGATGTATATGTATGTACTATTTGTGAATTTTATATGCAAAAAATTTTTAAAAGGTTTTTTCAAAAGGTTATTTTAAATTATTTGAAAACAAGAAATGTTTATTGTTGAAATGAATTTTTGGTTTTAACAATGGGGGGATAAGTATTATTGTTTAATTTAATTTAATTGAATGAGCATGTGATGTCATTATGTTCAATGTATAAAAGGTTTGTGCTTTCTTTGTAACACTGACTCTGAAGAAGCCAATTTTTTGTTGAAAGCGCTTAGTCGGTGTGTATTAAAGGATATACTTCCAAGGCTTGGTGTGGTTGCTGGTCTCTCGAAGCAGTTGTCGTGAATTTTCTATTTACATTAACAGGACATGCTGGAGAGACAGATATGTCTCCCAGAGATTGCTACTCCTCTGGAAAAAAAATCCCAATTCACATAAAACAGAGCTCCTCAATTACCTTATTTAAGTGTAACTTAGCCAACTGGATGGTGGATCATAAATTTACCCCGGGTGTGTCACCCATATCCCTCTTAGAGAAGAGCAGTCAATGTTTATCATACATTTGCAATGTAAATATAGACCATACAAGTTGGTCAATAAGGGAACAATGATATAACATGGCTAGGCTTATAAAGACCCTAGGGCCAATAGCCTAGTAACCTCCTATGAACCTAAGGTGACATCTGCCTAGGCTCCAGGCCAGACTCTGATCCTGATGTGGTGGGATTATTCTATATGTAATAATCGGATATAGCTGATTACATCAGCATTGTATGTTGAGCATGTGGTGGTACATCAACATTGTCTGTTGAGCATATGGTGGTACATCAGCATTGTCTGTTGAGGATATGGTGATAAATGTCCCACATGCTGGTGTAAAAGGATCTCTGTAATGTCAAGTAACAGCTCTCTCTGACACACACACACACACACACACACACACACACACACACACACTTGAATGCAGTGAGAACAGAACCCCTACCTATCTAAGTACACAAATTACAGAACACAGTATAATACGCAAGTCCCACAGTACAAGTCTGACTTTTACATATCTGCAGGTCAGCTTATAGTGGATGACATCAGCAGGTCATGTGGGAGACAAGAGGTTGGGAGGTCTGCCTGAAATGGATATGTAGGCAGGTGCAGGTATCAAAATACTGGCAAGCCATGCCATTGGAGAGGTAACTGTAGCACAGAATGTCAACTCTGCTGAGTAGAGACACACACACACACACACACACACACACACACACACACACACACACACAAAACCAATTGACTGCAGTGAGAACAGAACCCCCACCTATCTAAGTACATAGACTATAGAACACAGTACTCTAGGCAAGCACCACACTTTACATGTCTGCAGGTCAACTTACAGTGGATGACATCAGCAGTGCATGTTGGGGAGAAGAAGGTGTGAGGGCTGCCTGAAATGGATGTGTGGGCAGGTGCAAGTATCAAAATACTGTCAATTTATGGGATTAGGGTGGCAACTACAGGATATACACTTGGGCTTCTGGCTGGACACACACACACATACACACACACACACACACACACACACACACACACACACACACACACACACACACACACACACACACACAGTTGACTGCAGTGATAACAGAACCCCTACCTAAGTATACAGACTACAGAATTCAGTACTTTATGCAAGTGCCATGGCACAAATCTGACTTTTACATGGATGCAGGTTAACTTATGGTAGATAACATCAGCAGGCCATATGGGAGACAACAGGTTGGGAGGCCTGCATAGGCACATAGATTCATAGGTACAGTTCAGTAGCCTAACTATGGGGTGTGTCCTAGGCATGTAGAAGCCTAGCTGTATAAAAACATAAGTACCCCTACTGAGCATAGTTGGATGTTTCAGTTCATGTGTCCATGAGGGAGCATACAACATTATATATTAGACTTCGTAGTGTGATTGATATATGTGTATATAAAATATTGAGCCCCCAGGGTTGTACTGGTTGTGGGGGGATAACACATTGTGAATATATGACGTATACTTATAAAGTGCCCTGAATTTGTAATGTTCCCATATGTGGTTTTATGTCATACAAAGGAAATGGACAATAAATGCCAATAAGAAAGCATCATATATACAGTTCTTTTTTTTTCCATAATAAATTTTTATTGAAATATATTTTCCAAAAACATTACAAAAATACAATAAACATCACACACATAATACACTATAACTACTACAAACCATTTATACAATATCTACATGAAATGCTTCCTATATTTAATATATTCCTAAAATCAGTATCATGCTAATATAATATTGAAGACCTTTTCCCATATTTTCGGGTTATTAATATTTTTGTTAGTTTGTTTCAGAAGTAATTTATGTGCTAGTATATGCTTTATAGCCACAAGCTTAAAATTATTCCATGATGTCTTATGTGGTTCTAGCCAATTTGTGGCTATATAGAGTTTCATCAGCAAAAAAATATTCATACAAATAATAGTTTGCGATCTGGAAAGCTCTCTTGGAGGAATGTGTAGAATCATAAATTCCCATGACAGTGTAGAACTTTGATAACCCATCTTTTGCAGTTGTACTTTAAGAGAGTTCCAAAGTTTATATACGCATTTACAACTCCAGAACATATGAAGAAGATCCGCCGTTTGATCTGCACAGTAGATATATACAGTTCTATAGTGCAGTGGGCAGCATATTTGCATAATGGTTAATAAAGTGTACACACATGTTAGTTATGCCTGTTTGTGCATTGGTAAGCTGTGTGCAAACATGAGCTGCATTGCTAACATTAGTAAAACTAATACTATATAGTATATAGTGTATTTGAACCCAGGACAATGTGTATCCCAGTCCTACACTTACACCTTCTGCCACAAGAATGTTGAGGAAACAGTTCTCTACATTGCACTTCATTGCTGTAAACTGCAATGTCACAGCATTAAAACAATGGTTGCACACTCTGTACTAGAACCCAGTACCATCTGCACTCTAGGCCAGGTTTTCATGATGGCCAAGAGCATTAATTAAATGTATCCAGTTACTATTTTTGGCCGTCTGCTTCATAGGTGGTCCGCCGCTTTTCATGCAACCCTGATAAACACAATCATTACCCACTTACTCTAGTTGCGCTATGTGGCATATCACACAAAAAGTGCAATGAAAAGCAAGAGGAATAAGAACGAAAACCTTAGTAATGGCCACATATAAGTAAAATAAGTTTCTGCTGTCACATCTTGAGGTACTTTCTGTACAAATCCACCACTATTTACTTCATTACTACACTAAGTTAAGATATAATAGGCTATGCCATAATATTATTACAGAATACATTCTAGGTTCAGGACTTACCTTGCAAATGCAGCAGTTGAGATAGTTTTATTTCAGACCTAGAATTTCCTTGTGTCTACTTCCATGATATGGAAGTACACAGGAAAAAACAGAATGCAGGCTACATGGATGCTTTATAGTTTGTTGAATAGCTCCACAGTATTGAAAATCACCTGCTTATGCGGTAATTTATCAGCTATGAAAACCATCTGCTATTTTACTGAATATATGAACTCCTTTAGTGCCCATTAGTGCATGGTGTGCACTATGCATGGCTGCACTCACCAACAGTGAAATAAGGTGAACACAAGAGACCTTATTACTTTTGTTCATGCCTGTGATATCACACAGACATGCAGCTCAAAAAGTAGAGGGAATGTTGAAGATCCTGTAGTAGAACCTAGGGCCTTATATAGTCTAGCCCTAAACATACACTTGCTGCCGCAGAAATAGTTATGTGACAAGCACCGAGAAACCTGTAATTCATTGCTCCAGTACATTAAGCACTGCATCATGCAAACAAAGATGAAAATTAAAAAATAAATGTTAACTTAATGCGGACAGATATGATACATTTTTAACAAACAATAAAGGGGATGACACAGAACATAAGAATTGTGCACTGGTTACATGCAGTTTCACACTTCACAGACCTACATGTACACCTCAGTAAGTGTAACCTGACACACCCCACTGATGTCATCATTCACTGTTGCCATGCATTCAACATGAATACTGTGAAAGTTCCTACATGAAATTAACATCTCTACATGGTTACAAGTATTTGGGATTTAGCAATTGTAATGAGTTTTGACCTCATTTTCATCTTCACCATGCTGACAGCCCTGAATCTGCATGGTTGGTAACAATGTAGGCAGAGAAACTGAAGGGAAACCCAGTGTTGTACAGTCAAGGGAGGGTATTACTCAGTATATATCTACACAGAGGAATGCAGGTTTGGAATTCTGTGTTTTATGGGGTTTATACTTTTAGCTGTCTACATTAGTTATGAGTACACTGTTCATTTGGGGATGGAAGTGCAAAGCTGCATTTATGTCAAGGCACTTAATAAGGAATTGTTGCTATTGTTAATATAATTTTCCAGTATCCAACATGTCTGAGAATGTCATAATGTGTGTGAGGGTTACATGTTAGGGTCTGTTCTGTATAAATATATGGACATTTACTTGCTCTTGCTTCCGTGTAGACTCCTTTGTGTTGCTGTATTCGGTAAATTTCCGAATACATGGCCAACATGAACATAGAGTCTACACGGTTACTTTACAGCTTGTCGAATCACTCCACCATGTTGATTCCCTTCATTAGCATACAATTCAGCTACTTATGCTGTAATTTGTATGCCACGGAAGTTTATATGTTTGCAAGTGAGTGTGCTCCATTATGCGGAGTTTACTGAATCTAAAACTTTTCACAGCCATGCATGCATCACTCCACGATGCACACACTGTCAAAATTATTATGTAGGCTTTAGTCAATCCCCCCATTGGGTAACAGCTGATGGTAAATGTTAACATAATGGACCATGCATTAGTAAATACATTAAAAATGATAATGGTAAATATGTCAGTAACTGTGTCTGCATAAAGTTATAATAAAATATTTAAATAATTGTTTCAGTGACAAACAAAAGTGTATTAAAAAGTTTACAGCAGATTACCTACCAAATTGTTTCAAACATCTTCATGAAGTACATTTTTTTAACTTCTGAACAAAAGCCAGAAGGTTAACCTTTAAAAGATGTTGTGAACACCAGTTTGCAGACTTAGCATTTTATTTTTTATCCATACATTTTATTACCTAAGTGTCAGGTAGAGAGTAAACAAGCTATTTTAAATAGCTGTATTGTTAGATTTTGTTCCATATCCATTTTAAACTAACAGCCAGATACACAATTAAGTTATTTCCTTAATGCAATGATCTGTTACACTAGTATACAGCAAAGCATTAGTTCCATCACCAATTATTATCTAAAAAAGTGAAGGATCTAACAAGGTTGAAAATTAATTTTTAAGACTTGCCATGAGAGTGAAGTTAACAAACCATAAAATATTTGCATCATTAGTAAGCTCATTTAATGAGCCTGGAAATAAAGGAAGTAAAATGCATTTACTATTAGCATTATTAAATAAATTAATGTGGAAACTGGAATATTTAAAATAAATAAGATCAAATAGATGCTTCAATGTGCTAGTATCTATACCTGGACAACTGTGATTTCTCAAAGATTCAATGTGGAGTGATGGGTGTAAGTAATGATGCAATAAATACAGGTAGTTACTAAAATGTAAAAAATGTACACTGAGAAAATATATTTAATAAATGAAACATCTTAAAAGATGAGATCCTAAGACAGCAGTTTTGTAACTAATTCACAACACATTTCATTATTTGGTGAGCCAGACAAGCTGAAAAATTAACATTACACAAAAGCATACATACATACCCCTGTCAAAATGAACGGAGTCAAATGTGTAGGGATCTAACAATGTGTTGTGTGTTGCTTTTAAGAGCAATAGCAAGGTAACATGCTCAAATGCTTATTGTAAAAAGTATCATTCCTAAAGTCCTATTACAAAACTGTCATTTGGATCAGTTTACCAAATGGGTTAATACAAACAAGTGCATGATGTTGACAGACCAGTTATAGATAACTTTTCAAAGCTGCAAGTGGCAAATGTGAATTTCTTAACAAGTGCTTGATATGTCAAAGCATACCATGCATTTTTAAGTTAAAGTTTTGAGTGATAGAAGACAGGGTAAAATTTAAAATGTGCTTATTACTTAAACTGATATCAATTATTAATTTTATTTTTATATGTTCACACAGGATGCATTACTCAGTAATCTACAAGTGTCGTCACAAAAAGGCCTTGTAAAATGTTATGTACTAAATCACTAAAGCAAAAGTATTTGTTTTTAAATGAAGTGCATATGTAATCATGTAATCAAAACAATTATCCAGCTACAGTGTATGCTTGTATGTTTTTAAATACAGTCGACCCCCACAAAGTCGTGGTTCAGAGTTCGCGGCCTCAGTTGTTCACGGATGTTTCCTTAGAACCTCACTAATAATTGTCCAAGGAAACCGTAAATATCCTCCACAATTTTTTATGGCTTTTTTCGTGGCGATAAATAATTTTCCACACATTCATGCATTTTAATGCTAAATTATTAAGAACAATATAATTTGCTAATTTTGTTACATAAATATTAACGTAAATTCAGATAAATTTCCATATAAAATATAATACTGTATAAATTGTTTAGTACTGTAGAGAGAACACAAAGCAAGCGTAGAGGAAAATGTGACTTGGAATGGTGAAATACCCCTGTACTCAGAGGCAGGAGGTTTGAAAGTAGCCAATCCGAGAGCGTTATTCATTTCTCCTTGCTGCTGATTAGCTGCTGTCCTGTGACACATCTCCAACAGATGTAGTCCATCGTTCCCGCATCATAACAGTTTACCGCGTGTAGCTGTCTCAACTGTTTCACTGAGTATTCTCGTGTTTTTTGTTTTGTTCTTCTTAAAGCCCTAAGATGCTGCCCAAATGCCCAGCACCTTCTAAGGCTTCTGGCAATGAACATAAGCACCAGAGGAAATTTAAGACACTCCAGGAGAAGGTTGAACTACTGGATTTGCTCCAGGAATTAAAAAGTTATGCCGCAGTAGAGCGCCATTATGGCATCAACGAAAGCACCGTACGCTACATAAAGAAGAATGAGGCAGTGATCAGGAGTACCATATCAGTAAGTTTCTGTGATAGTGCCAAAAAGGTAACAACCGTAAGAAGTAAGAATATCGTCAGGATGGAATTTGCCTTGGCATTGTGGATCGCCAGCTGCAGAAAGAAGAACATCCCCTTGGACGGTAACATCATCAGTGAGAAAGCACAGAAATTGTACCATCAGTTTGATACAGGAGATGATGCAAAAGGTACCGAAGAACCGCAACCAGGACAAGGACCAGGACCATCAACAGCACTGGAGCCTGAAGATTTTCAAGCCAGTAAGGGATGGTTTGATCATTTTCAGAAACAATTTATTATTAAAAGTATTTCTCTACATGGAGAGGCAGCATCTGCTGACAAAGAAGCCATGGAGAAGTACCCTGAGACCTTCAGGCACATCATAGAGGAGAAGGGATACAAGCCTGAACAAGTTTTCAACATGGATGAGACTGCCTTGTTCTGGAAGAAGATGCTGTACAGAACTTACATCATGAAGGACGAAGCCAAAGCTCCAGGGTTTAAGGCACAGAGGGACAGAGTGACGCTCATTATGTGTGGCAATGCTGCTGGTCACATGATGAAACAGGCCTCATCTACAAATCAGTGAACCATATGGTCCTCAAAAACAAAAGTAAAAACCTGCTGCCTGTCCACTGGATGCACAACCCTAAGGCCTGGATTACCAAAATCCTAACTTCAAACTGGTTTTACCAGTGCTTCATCCCTCAAGCCAAGGAATACCTCTACGACTTAGGCATGGACTTCAAGGTGCTGCTCATTATGGATAATGCTGGCAGCCACCCTTTGGAGTTGTATTATCAGGGAGCCCAGATTGAATTCCTCCCTGCCAACACCACCTCCCTCATCCAACTATGGACCAAGGTGTGATCCATGACTTCAAGGCTCTTTATATCCGGAATTCTCTCCAACACCTTTGTGGATGCAATGGACACAGATGAGAATTTTACATTAAAGGGTTATTGGTGTAACTTTACAATTGCAACGTGCCTGTCAGTCATCCAAGCTGCTCTTAAGGAGATGAAAAAGGAAACCCTCAACGCATGGTGGAAGAAGCTGTAGCCAGAGTGTGTCCATGACTACAAGGGCTTCTCACCTGAAGAAATTCAGCACAAGGCTGCCGACAAAGCCGTGAACCTAGCAAAGATACTTGGTAGTGAAGGTTTTGACGACATCACTCAAGATGAGGTCAACAACCTCATCAATGCCCACTCTGAACCCCTGATGGTTGAGATTTGTTGGAGTTAATGAAGTCTGCCAGCAAAGAGGAGGAGGAAGCGACAAATCCAGAGCAAGAGGAGGAGAAGGAACAGGGCTTGACATTGGAACATCTGTCCCAGATTATTAGGACAGCAAAGGAGTTGCAAGGGATGATTGAAGCATGGGATCCCTATATGGTTCGGGCTCTCAAAGTTAATAATGGCATCGATGCTGCCATTCAGACATATAAAACCCTCCTCACCACCATGAAGAAACAACGACAGCAACTTCCCATCACAATATTCCTCAAACCTATCAAGAAAAGCCAGCACGAAACCCCACCAGAAGAAGACCCATCAGAAGATACGTAGATATTACATACCTTCATCGTAAGCCAGCACGAAACCCCACCAGAAGAAGACCCATCAGAAGATACGTAGATATTACATACCTTCATCGTACTGCACAGCTAATTCATCATCATCTTCAATCAATATCATTCATATTGGTGAGTACCCATACATTTTACTGTATTTTTATTAAATTAAATTAAATTATTACTGCATTTACCCTGCTTATACCAAAGAAAATGACAGAGCATACCAAGGAAAACACGCTTTCATGAATTACAGCACATATAGAGGTAACATCAGTATTTTACATTCTAACACTGCGGGAGACATAGCAGTACAGCACTGTACAGTATGCAGGTTTACCTTTACATTCTTTTCTTTTTTTTTTTTTTTTTTTTAAGGGTAATGTATTAAGCTGAGTTTGAAATGAAATTAAAGTGTTCTGGGGGCATATTTAGGGTTTAAACTATAAAAAAAGCATTTATAGGCTTTTTTTTTACCACATCCAAAATTCACGTTTTTTCACAATTTGTGGGTGCTCTAGGAATGTAACCCCTGCAAATTTTGGGGGTCGACTGTAATGCCACTAAGCTGTCAAAAATTTTACTAATTATCTTGTGTGTTATGTATTTTCAAGCAGAGGTTTAAAGGTCATCAAATGTTGGTATCTTCCATGTCATTTTTTCTTAAATGTGTTAAACTGTTCAAATGCTACTGTATAAAATGTAAGTAATTGCATACATTTAAATTATACAGTATGTGCTAAAAAAGAAGTTATTTACTTACCATAACATTCCATTTGGGTTGTCTATTTTTATTCTTCCTCAACTGATGGGTTTGGATCTAATCCCTCGGATCCAGCTTAGCTGTTGCTAAAGCTCATGCCAACCAAAAACTCTCAAGCTTCTCCCTTACTCATAATGCACCAACCCTAAGTTACCTCAGATCTTGTTTGCTGATTTTTGCCCAAAAAGAAAAAATAACTAAGTATATATAAAGGAGGTGACAACTAACATGCAGTCAGTACATGAAAAGACTATATCTGGAATTCTTCCAGAAGTTTGCAAAGGATGGCGGCTAGTAGGTGGGGAATTGAGGAAGAATGAAAATGGACAACATAGATGGAACGTTATGTTAAGTACATAACTTCTTTATCTGATGTCAATTTTCATTCTATCCTCAACTGATGGGACAGAGTCCCCAGCTACCTAAAATCCTGTGTGGACTCTAGGAAGGATGTTCCTGAGCACACCTGAACCAAATTACGCTCTGCCTCTGGAGACCAGATCCAATTTGTAATGAGTAACAAAGGTATGAGGAGTAGCCCAAGTAGCTGCTGCACATATGTCATCCATGGATGTCCTGGAAAGAAAAACTGAAAACGCCATGGATCTAGCTGAATGAGCTCATACTGGTTGTGGTAATGTAACACTTTTTTTTTAATAAATAAATGATGTATAATCAGTAAGCCATCTGACTGAAGTTACTTTGGCAAATGGTTTTCCCAATTTCAAGTCAACAAAGGAAACAAACAACTGGTCTGTCTTTCTTATATCTTTTGTTCTATGCAGATAAAAATGTAATTGGCTGTGAACGTCTAGAAAATGTAATATGTATTTGCCTTTGTTAGTAAATTTGAGGAAGAAAACTGGCAAATGAATGGACTGATTGATACTGGATTCTGACACCACCTTGAGAAGAAAGGATGCGCTAGTTCGTAATGTACCTCTGTGCTTGAATTTCTGAAATTTGTCTAGCAGATGTAATGGCTACTAGAAAAAATATTTTCCAAGTATGATATTTAAGGTCACACTTAGCAGCTGGTTCAAAGTGAGAATGTATAAGTGCCTGCAGTACTAGACTGAGGTTGTATGGTAGAGTAGGGTCTTTAAAGGGAGCAGAATGCTTCCCAAGAAAGCTCTGCACAGCTTATGAGAGGCTATTGAGGAACCTTCATAACCAATGTGAAAGTTTGATATTGCTGCTAACTGAACTTTAATGGTTGAGGAAAAAGCTCCTTCTTTAAAAAGTAGGGCCAAATATTCAAAGATGTTATGTATAGGAGCTGAAAAAGTTTCAACACGATTTTGATGTGCCCAATATGCAAATCTTTTCCATTTACTGGAATAGAGTTTACGTGTTGAAGGTTTATGTGAAGATAAAAGTATATGTTGGATGGAGAAGAGAGCACAGGCTGTCTGGCTATTAACAGAATTGGAGAAGCCTGAGGTTTGATATGTCTGGATGGATCATGACTGTCAGGTGAGACAGGAGGTCTGGAATTGCATCCAAAATCCAAGACTAGTAAACTAAGTGAGGCCAAAGGAAGGGGAACCAAACCTGCCAAGGCCAGTAGGGTGCAACAAGGATTACTTTGCTCTTCAACATAGCTGCTTTCTGTAGGAATTTCAGAATTGCTAAAATGCGGACTGCACACAATGAGAGAATGCTGTAAAACACAACTTTAATGTTGCAAACCAAAATCCAAGTAGCAATAAAATCCAAATGACAGTGAGCGCTTTCGGCAAGTTAAATTAACCCGCCTTCTTCAGACATACAGCGAGACTATGTCAAGATATCTTATACTTTACAATTGAAAACAACAAGCCAATCACATGAAAATGCATTTGCTAATTAGAAAAGCTCCATAGAAACCTTAAGACAATATTGCGTCTAAATACAGCTTAGAGATCAGTGCACTAACATCAGCGGTTGCTTCAGACTTATAAAATAAACATAACATCAACATGACAACAGAGGTTTGGATGTCTTGGTTCGATTGCACTATCGCATCCCCTCTGTTGGGTTTACCCTTTTGCGTCTGTATGCTGACGTGTTTCAAACCTGAAAACATATGATTCTAAGAACACAAGTAAGGCGTACTGTCGCTTTAATAAATTAACTGATTTGCAGTTTTTATAACTAAGTCAAGACATCGAAACAGAGGATGGTTTGACATCATAATAATTTAAGAACATGCTTTTTTAGCACATGAGTATGGCGTGTTTATTTGTCAGACACGGCATTTTTTATGCATATGGTTTCATGCCATTCTTTATTGTGCTTTAATTTACAACGTCAGTGGTCTGTTGTCATGTTGATGATACCCTTGATAAGCATAAGCATGGACCTGGGAGATGAACCATTTACAGATAACCTGTATCTATTAGAGACATAGGCGCCAAACCAGGGATGCATTTCCGGTTTTCCATCCAATTGCCCAAGTTGCACTTGAATTAGGTTAGGGAGGAGCTGTGCTTCACATGGATGGGGAGCCAGTTCCATAGATGGGGTCATCTTTGGGATAGATACCTATCTCTCCAGAAGGTCCTATTTATATCACAGGCAAGGTTTAAGTCTTTAGAATGGGTAATTCTGGTGCTGTTTGTTTTGTGGATATGCAGGAGGTCCATTAGAGTGGGGTCTGACAATGCCCTGTATGCCAGGCATAGATCTCCTCTCAAAAGCTTGTAGGAGACAGAATGCAGGGATAGGGCCTTGAGGTGGTCTGCATAGGACATTTTACTTATGCCCTGTATTCTTTTAGTGAGGAACATCTGTGGACATTCCACTTGTTGGATATGCATGGTTAGGTACATACCAAAGGGGGCATTATACTCAATGATAAGTCTGATGAATGCCGAATACAGTGGAAAAATGACTTCCTTGGGCTTAGATACCATACTTTGGTTTTTAATTTGTGCAACATAGAATGATTTCCTCACTACTGCAGACATGTGATGGTCAAAGGCTAGATTACTATCTATGTGTGTCCCCAAGTCCCTGACTACTGGGTCAACTCTAAGGAGTGTGTTGTCAGTATGATAGTTACTAGGGATGGATGACTTCCCATAGGATACTATTATGCATTTCTTGGCATTTAGTTTTAGTCCATGGCTCTGACACCAGTTGTTTGTCTGTGTCAGCCCCTCCTGGAGAACAATTGTGTCAGTGTGAGATTCAATGACAGCTCCTAGTTTGCAATCATCTGCAAATGTAGTCAGGCAGAGACCGCTGACATCGGCCTTAACTTCTGAGAAGCAAATGCCAAAAAGGAGCGGTCCAAGGACTGATCCCTTAGGGACTCCACTTGTGACTGTCTTCTTTATAGAGGTAGACTCCCCAATTCTAACTTCCTGGGTCCTGTCTGTGAGCCAGCTGGATGTCCACCAGGTGACATATGGGTTTGAACTTAACCTCTTTTTTTTTTGTCAACAATGTCTGAGTGAGGTATTGTGTCAAATGCCTTGGCCAGGTCAAGGTACGCAATGTGAATGATTTTGCCCTCATCCATTGCTTTGGTGACCTTCTCAAAGATGACACATGATAATGAAATTATCCCACCAGGTTATAACATATTTAGACTTGACCGTATAAAAAGAAAGGGAGGGGGGGTAGCACTTCTTTTTAAAGATGGGCTACAAGTCACCCATATACCCTATAAGCAGAAGTCCTTATCTCCAAATTACAGCTCAATTCTAGTAAATCCTTATATATCTTTTGTATCTATCTACCTCCTGGAAACAATATCAGCATTCTAGAGGATATTCTGAACTGGATCTCAACATCCTTCCCACAAGAAACTATAATCCTAGGAGACTTTAATATAGATTGGAAGAACATCAATACTGAACATCCTACCTCTCACATTAATCTTCAAGGTTTCTCTCAGACCATTACATCCCCAACAAGAATAAACAAACCAAACAAAAAAGAGAGCACATTGGATTGGATCCTTATTAATAACTACCACCAAAATTATACAGTTGGTATCCTCCCTGACGATGTAAGTGACCATTCCTTGACTTATATAATCAGGCATAAGTTTAATACCTCTCACCTAACTTCATATAGGACTATACGGTCCAACAAGCAATTTAACCCACACCATTTCCAGAGTGAACTCAGTGCCTGTGATTGGTCTCAATTAAAAACCCTCCCACTTGAGGAGACTGTCAAATATTTCAACTCTAAGTTCTTAGAAATCCTAGACAACCATGCTCCTAAATGTACTATCAAAACGAGGTCCAAACCTGCCCCCTGGCTTACAAATGAAACCAAGAAAAAAATCCTCCTCAGAAATAAAGCCTGGTCTAAGTGGCGAACTACGAAAAGTACATCAGATCAACAAAACTTTAGACATATGAGAAACATGACAAAAAAAGAAATTCTCTCAGATAAAAAAAACTTTTACTGTAAAATGCAGAAAACAAACCAAAACAATCCTCAAAAATTCTGGGCAAGTATCAATAGACTCCTCTATCCAGGTCACTCCAGAACTCCAACCCCAACAGGTGCAACACATGAGACTCCTATCCAAACTGCCAATGCTTTCAATTCCTTCTTCACAGAGGCTATCCAATCTCTAGCCAGTCAACTAGCTCCTGCTAGAGTCAGTCTTCTTAACTCTTCTCCTAGCTCTCTTCCTACCTTCCAATTTCAACCCACTTCAACATATTATATCTATAAACTCATTCTAAAACTTAAGCCTTGTACTCCTTCTGCTGACCAGATCCCAGCCGAATACCTGCAAAAAGCAGCTAAAGAAGTAGCTTACCCAATATCCATCCTGATTAATAGAACTGCTAAAGAGGGAAGCATCCCTAACATCTGGAAAATCTCGCATATTATCCCCCTACACAAAGGTGGCAACTCTAATGAATACTCTAACTATCGACCTATAGCCCTACTATCCCCCTTAGCAAAAATAATGGAAAAATGTATTCACCATCAGCTACTAAACCATTTAATTCATCATAACATACTTGCTGAAAGCCAACATGGCTTTAGGCCATTCCACAGTACTACTACTGCCCTCTTATCTTTTACTGATACCATAAACAAAAACCGCAATAACAATGTTCTCTCTTCCTCTCTATTTATTGATCTCTCAAAAGCATTTGATATGGTCAACCACCCTCTACTTATAAATATTCTAAAATCACTCTCTCTTGACACTTTGGCTGTACAATGGTTTACTTCTTACCTCAGCAATAGGCAACAGGCTGCGCTCTGGAAGAATAAACTATCATCCCACCTTCCTGTCTCACTTGGTGTCCCTCAGGGCTCCATCCCAGGCCCTCTCTTATTCTTAATATTTATCAATGATCTCTACCTAGCTATTCCTCAGGCAACATGCATACAGTATGCAGATGATTCAACTTTAATATGTGCAGCTGAATCTTCATCCGAACTACAATCCCTAACTCAGAAAATATTTAACATAGTTGAGACTTGGTTTCTAAAACGTTGTCTCCTCTTGAATCCCAAAAAAACAAAGCTCCTTCTCTTTACGCCTACCCGTAAATCCATGCCTTTAGATTTCTCTGTTATTTATAACAATGGCACCCTCATATCCCCTGATTCTACCACCAAACTCCTAGGAATAACTACAGACAGTCACCTCAGCTTTGATAACCATATTAATAACACTATAAAAACAGTCAACAGAAAAATGGGCTCCCTATACCGGATCAAATATTTTCTCACTCCAACAGCCAAAACTACTATTGCCCACTCTCATCTAATCTCAACACTCCTCTATGCCTCACCAATTTACACCAACCTATCCAAGAAGAATCTTCTTAAACTCACTACATCTTACAATAACATTGCCAGATTTACTATTTGTAGTCGCTTTAGAACTCACCACTGCCAGAATCTAAAACAACTAGGATGGCTTGAACTGCAAAATCAGCTTTATTTTAACCAACTAACCACTGCTCATAAGATCCTCAACCAGCTCAACAACATTCCTATACTCTCAAACCACATTACTCCATATAAAAATCTTAATACCTTACGCTCTGCTAACAAACTTCTACTTAGTATTAGCAAGTCTAACAACATGGCAGGAAACTCTCTTTTCTCAAACACAACTGGGAAATACTGGAATCTTCTACCTAGTGAACTTACATCACTTCCTTCCCTACCCCACTTCAAACAAAAACTCAAAATATACTTTAGAACACACTGGCTATGCCCTCGCACTAACCCTGACTAACCCATTACCTCTATGACTAAGTTTCTCCTAACTCCTCTATAATTATAACTTAATGCTCTTTCTCCAAACTTTAGAAGAATAGCAAACCCGCATGCAGTTATGATCTACCTCACATGGATATCTTGTTCAATATGTTATCAATACTCTTATGCAACCGTTCTGAGGAATTGTAAACCTGAAAGTCTTATCTACCACATGTGAATATTCTTGTTCCATATTGTAAATATTTGTTTTGCAATATACTGTAAAATGTTTTGTATCTATTGCTATGTTAACTAGATTGTAACCTTACAAACACTGTTTTGTATTTGTAACCTTATACATATTGTTATAATGTATCTGTCTTGGAGCTTTTCTCCCCGGGCCTCTACTGAAAATGGACATAAATCCAGTTGGACTAGCCCGGTCAACAAATGTAAAATAAAATAAATAAATGTCCACCAGGTTGAGTAGGCATGATCTGCCCTTGCCGGAACCAAACTGGGTTGGGTTCAGTGTCTGGAGGTTTACTATATCTCTATTGATCATCTCCATGATAATTCTTTCCATGGCTTTACATATAAGACTAGTGAGACTTATGGGTCTGCAGTTTCCAGGGTCTGTAGATGGACCACCTTTGTGCAGAGGGATGACTGCTGCCTTTCTCCATTCATGAGGCATGAAGCCTGTTTGCAGGCTACAGTTAAATAGTAATTCCAGAGACCCTAATATGTCATGTTTCATGCTATTTAAAAGGCATCCTGGGATATTGTCTGGGCTCAGTAATGCAGTGTTCTTGGTCTTAGAGAGAGCATTAAGGATCTGTTCCCCAGTGATAGTAGGAGGAGTTATATTTGATGATATTTCCTGAGGGAAGGTTGAGGGGGGGGGGAGGGGTAAAGTTGGAGCTGAATTTATCAGCCAGGAGGTTTGCTGTATCTTCTGGCTCAGTCTAGGTGGCTCCATTCATAATGAACTCTGCACACAATTGTGTATTGCCTTTGAGGTTGTGGACATAGCTAAAGAATGCTTTGTGGTTGCCCTTGGCCTGGGAAGTCAAACTTACCTCAAATTTGGCTTTGGTAGACTTTATTTGTCCTCTGAGTTGTTTGTTTAGTTTGACAAGAGTGCTTTTATCCTCCTGGGTGTTGCACCTCCTAATTTTTGCCATGATTTTCTTCCTCCTGTTATACAGCCTATTGACTTTGTGATACCACTGGGGTGGTTTGTTTTTTGAGTTAGTTCTGTACTTCTTCCTGGTGCGTACAGCTGCCTCTATGCAGCTATTAACATGCTTGTATATGGTTGCTGTGAACAGTTTTGCATAGGCAGCAGTGTTATCAGGGTTTATGGGGGCTTGAAATTTGCCAGGTTCTCACTTAATAGCAGGAAGTTAGCCTTAAAATAGTTCCTTAATATCCCAGGTTTAGCTGGGGGACCAGGTTTTATTTTTACTTCAAAGGAGACCATTTTGTGGTCTGGCCTCACCAGGGAAGGCATTACAGTAAGGGGTGTGCAGCAGTCTCCCATATTAGTGAGGACCAGATCCAGTATGGTTGCACCCCTGGTTGGTGTATATGCCTATCTGGTCCAGGGAGTTTGTGTTTATAAAACCATGAATCGCTCTGCATGTACGTTTAGTGTTGTATAGGATTCCCAGTTAATAGTGAGGTAGTTAAAGTCATCCATGAATACGGTACTGGGTTGGATGGTTAGTGTTTCTAATAAGTTTAAATACATGGTATGGGTTTCCTGGGTCATATAGGGGAACCTATAGTTTGCAAGGAAGTGGTACTGAATTTTACCTATGATGATTTGAGCCTGGAACAGCTCAAGTGCATTGTTTGTCCTGTTTGACCAGCCTTGAAGTATATTTATTTTTTATGCAAATAAAGACACCTCTACCTTTAGTCCCTGTCTGTGAAGTAGCTGGCCTAAATATGTGGAAGGCATTATAACCTTGCACTGTTGGTGTGCTCTCTGCAGCTTTAAAACCATGTCTCCCTGACCGCACAGATGTCAGCATTCTCTAGGGTAAAGAGAACTTCTAGGGAGTGGAGTTTTTTTGTTTAGACTCCTAGCATTGAGTAGTAATACCTTTAGATTTTCTTGGTTTTGATTTGCTATGTCAAAGGTACTTTCAGTTTGGCATTGCCTAAAAAAGGCATTATGGGGGAAGACAATGTCTTAGCTAATATTCGAATGTCTAGAGGGGAGAGGTGCAGACCATCCCTGGAAAAGCAGCATGGTCTGCTGGCAGTGTTGTGTTGAGCAGTGCTCCTATGAATTCCAAATCCTGAGTTGGTTCCAGTTGAGACTTGTAGTTTATGGTTATCCCCAGATGAGAACACATCTGGGGAACCTGATCTCTTGCCCTTACCAACTGATGCCTGGTTGGGGCAGTAATGAGCCAGTCATCTAGATATGGAAACACCCAGAATCCTTGCAGTCGCAAGTGAGCTGCTACTACTGCCAAACATTTGATGGAAAATACTAGCAACAGTACAGAAGTATTCTCAGTACAAAGGTCAAAGAAAGGAAAAATAGCTACAAACAATAGTAGATATAACATACTTTCAAGGATGATAGGTAAGGGAAATATGGGAAGGTTTCAAAAAATAAAGACTGAAAAAAATAAGTATTAATTAAGTTATCTGACAAGCGCTCGAGAGTTAAGGACAACGTATTTCACTGAAAGTGGCAAATGAGATCTGAGGTAACAGAGTTGGTGCATTTTGGGTAAGAGAGAAGCTTGAGAGTTTTTGCTTACCACGAGCTTTAGCAATGGCCAAATCGGATCTGAGGGATCAGAACTGAACCCATCAGTTGAGGATAGAATGAAAATCGACAACATCAGATATAAAGCCCTATGTATATTAGAGACAACTCACCTTCAATGTAAAATGATCATTTGCCAGGCTGTGGAGTGGTGATTCATCACTGGGACAAAGCAGAAATTCCCTAAGACTCTAAGAGCAGAAGAAGTTATTTCTTACATTTATTTCATTGAATTGCACTTCTTAATGCTTATAATTATGCTATACAGCTAATCTATTACATTTTGCACTGTTATAAAGCATTTTTTACTGTTTCACTGCATTTGTGTACTGTTATATACTGTTTTAACTGTATTTTTCATTGCTAGATAGTGTTTCATTACTGTAATTGCATTTTTACTGAATTACTTAAATGCAAACTGCTTTTTCATACTGAGAGTTGTATTTTCTGTTTGTGAGTGCTCTATCTGTGCTTTTCTGTGCATTTCTTGTAATGTTTCTGTGTTCTAGTCAGGTAGCATAGTCTGGATAGAGGTCTGCTGTTATCCAGGCCTGGTTGTTTTGTTTGTTGAGTTTCCTGTGTTTCTGGTAATTAGTTTCACTGTGTGTAAGGTATTAACTGGAAATTTTCTCCATTTGTTAAACATCTGTTTGTTTGTTCTGATTTCCTGTCAAGGAGGGTATCATATAACTGATTTGCTTGCAGTTAAACACATTCTCTAGAGTCTCCTTGCTCCTTTATCGGTTTAAAACTTTCATTTAGTGGCTCATTGCTGTTTTTCTGCTGTGATAAACATTTCTGTAGTGTTTTCTGCCTAAAATAGTGTAGCTAGTAGCTGTGATAGTTTCTCATCCCCCTCCCTATTGGTGTCTTGTTCTTATACTTGGTAGCTTTGCAGTTGCCCAACCCTACTGTAAGTTTGATCTGGGACACTCCTTCCAGTCTAGTGTAATTAGGTCATTCTATCTAATAAAAGAAAACGCTTGAGAAAGCCAAACCACTTAAGTTCTTAACCTTGAGTTATCTTCTGTTCCTACTTTCTCTATTTCCACTTTACTAAAAAAAAAAAAACTTTGCTAGAATCTCCTTGTGTTCTGAACAAGTGTGCTTCTCCGCTAATAAGTATATTTTTTGGCACTTTTTAACTGTTTAGAGTTGAATAAAACAATAATTGAATTCAGTTCAGAATACAGTTTGAATACATTGCATTTATTTAAACGGCATTTACTTTAATATTGCTACACACTCAAGTATGCTAGCTTGCACTGCACTTGAATTATTTTTAGTGCTGTTTTAGCTGCTTTTCTGTAAAAAAAAATTGAAGCTTGTTTCCTGCCTTTTCTGTAACTAGTCTAGTCCAGATACAGATTTGCTGTATCCAGGACTGTTTGTAAGCTTCTGAGCCCCCAAGCTTTTCTCTGTGGGAGGGAAGCCTTCTAGCTTATTAGTGGGAGTGGTAAGCACTAGGTAGCCTATCTACCACAAGAGGAATGATTTCTGGCCCAGAAATTGTAGTTTAGTGGCTGTTTGGGCATTTTTATTTATCTTTTTCAACTTTTTGGTTTAAAAGCCTGCATTTACGCTTGTTTCCCAACTTTCCTGTAACTAGTCTAGTCCAGATACAGATTTGCTGCATGCAGGACTGTTTGTAAGCTTCTGAGCCCCCACCCACGCCTTTCTGTGTTGCAGGGAAGCCTTCTAGCTTGTCAGTGGGAGTGGTAAGTACTAGATACCCTATCTACCACAAGAGGAGTGGTTTCTGACCCAGAAATTGTAGTTTATTGGCAGTTTGGGCAGTTTTTCCATCTCTTTCAATTTTCTGGTTTAAAAGCCCATGTTTGTGCTTTCCCCGCCTTTCCTGTAATTAGTCTAGTCCAAATACAGAGTTGCTGTATCCAGGACTGTATGTAGGTTTCTGAACCCTCCAAGCCTTTCTGTGTTGGAGGGAAGCCTTCTAGCTTATCAGTTGGAGTGATAAGCACTAAGTAGCCTATCTACCACAAGGGGAGTGATTTCTGACCCAGAAATTGTAGTTTAGTGGCTGTTTGGGCAGCTTTTTTTCCATCTTTTTCAACTTTATGGTTTAAAAGCTTGCATTTGCAATTGTTTCCCAACTTTCCTGTAACTAGTCTAGTCCAGATACAGATTTGCTGTATGCAGGACTGTTTGTAAGCTTCTGAGCCCCCCTCAAGCCTTTCTGTGTTGCAGGGAAGCCTTCTAGCTTGTCAGTGGGAGTGGTAAGCACTGGGTACCCTATCTACCACAAGAGGAGTGGTTTCTGGCTGAGAAATCGTAGTTTATTGGCCATTTGGCAGTTTTTCCATCTCTTTCAACTTTCTGGTTTAAAAGCCCATGTTTGCACTTGCTTCCCACCTTTCCTGTAACTAGTCTAGTCCAGATACAGATTTGCTGTATCCAGGACTGTTTGTAAGCTTCTGAGTGGTGCCAAAGTCTGCTCTTCAATTTTTCCCTTAGATCTGCTAGTTCTGTCCTCTCCTGCACATTTACTAGCTTATTAGTCTAGCACTTTACCACACTTCTTATAGCAATTATTGTAGCACACAAACGTGCTACCAGCACTAAACATTCTACAAGGAAACAGCTCCAGTACTTATTATTAATGCCCACTGCTCCAGGCATGTCTAAAGGTCAGTTACCTGTGCTTTCTCCTGCTAACCTGGTAAACTTGGGCATCCTGAGGCAATGCAGCAACTGCCTCATGTACACTGACAACTTTCTCCTCCTACCTCCCAACACTCAGACTTGTGAGAGATGCACTTGTATACCCAAATAGGAAGCCATGCACTCCCCAGCCAAGACCAGAATAGCTGGTCAAGAGAAGAAGGTCAACAGTTGCACCACACCACATGGAACACATTGCCCTCCAGAACACATACCAGCACTGCCTTCACATAAAAACACAAACCACACACCCACCTTTGCAGAAACTCTCAATAAAAATCTATCTAAACAGCAGAGACCTCCAAGGCAGAAATGCACTCAACCATCACAACACAACACTAATTATGAGACACATAACTCTCCTAAACAGTGTGCCACTCAACCAAAGCTCCTAAGGCAAAACAGCATACCCAACACACTAGTCATAGGTGACTCGATAGTGAGGCATACTGATGTCCCACTCACTAGGTTGAATAAGGAGAAAGTAACAGTCAGCTGCCTGTCAGGTGCCAGTATCCACCATATAATTCACGCACTCAGGTCCCTCAACAATGGGTACAAATTGTACATGTGGGTGTGAATGACCTGAGAAGTACTTCCCTGGACTATATGAAAAGAGACATGGAGGAGCTCTCAGATTATGTAGCCGAGGCAGGTATGACCCTAGCCCTGAGCAGCATCCTACTATCACCCAGAATGATACCATAGTACAAGCAGAAAATTACTGATTTCAACAATTTGCTAAGTTTCTGGTGTCATTCTAAGGGGATCCAGTATCTGTCTGCCTAGGATGACATGATTGACAGACCTTGATGCTTTGCCAGAGATGGCCTGCATCTGTCACCCCTGGGCTTCCAGGTACTGGCCAAGGCTCTTGCCACCCCTATAGTGCCTTTTTTAGGTAGTGTTCCAAATATCAAATTACCACTGTAACAGCTACAAACAAATGCAATCTGAGGGTCATGCTGCTCAATGCTAGAAATTTAAATCTCAAAATGTACTCACGAGAAGCACTCCTTAAAATGGAGAGCATCAACATTATTGCTGTAACAGAGACCTGGTTCAAAACAACAGAAAGCACCCCTGCACTACCAGGCTGTAACTCATTCCACACCTTTCAGCCCCAGAACTTGGACGGAAGCTCCAAAGGCAGTGGTGTTTCCATATTCATAAATGATGTGCACACCTCCAGACTGGTAGCCCAACATAATGCATCAGAGATAGTTCAGGTGTAGCTAACATTGGGTAAGACAACAATTCAGGTCATAGCCTGCTATAGGTCCCCAACCATGTTCCAAGACTCACACTCCACATTCCTAAGCACCCTGAAGAATATTAGGGTCCAACCTAACACTCTCATACTGGGCGACTTCAACTACCCCTCCATTAACTGGGAAAACTACTGATGTACCAATACACTTGCCCAACGTTTCCTGGAATTCATTAATTCCAATGCTCTGAACCAGCTCATTCTTACCCCCACCAGAGGTAGCAACATCCTTGACCTGGTCATTACTAACATGGGAGACCATTGCTCTACACCAACAGTCAACTCCTCCCTGGTTAGATCCGACACAAAGTAATCACCTTTGAAATCCACATCCCTACCACACCCACCCCAACCCCCGCAAAGGTAACCACTATGAAAAGCTTCTCCAAAGCTAACTTTGGGCTCCTAAAAACAGAGGTGGCTAACTTCACGGCACCCATTCAAATGGAGAATAGTTGCATGACCACCAAATCATACACCAATGCACTGTATGAACATGTACACAAATGCATGGATCTCGCCATACCCAATAGAACCAAGACACTCTCCTCCAAAAAAAGGAAGCCAATCTGGTGGTCCCCTGCCATAAACAAACTCTACAACGGAAGGAGGAAGCTGATGCAGAATAAGATGAAGTCCCAAGACTGGAAAAACTCCCTTATCAGCCTCAACAAAAAGTTGAGATCTCTCATCAATCCTCTAAAGCTAGCTATGAAAACAGCATTGCAGCAGATAGTAAAGACAATCACAAGGCCTTCTATAGTTATGGCAACAGCATCCCCAGTCAGGTAACTGTGTAAATGAAATCAGTGCATGGTTTTGTACAGAATGCCACAATGATCACCAGGGCTTCACAAATAGCTCTCAATCTCTTAGTGCAAGACATCTGCACAAAGGCCAAAATAATGGGGGGACAAAGATCCAGAAATAGGGACATATTTGACATTTTTGCCCCATAGAAATGTGCTAGAATAACCAGGGGTTTATGTTAAAATACATGTTCTGAAGGATTTGAAGTATGAAACTCAAATGCATGTGATATTGAGCCACGTAAGTCCTGAGATCAGTGATATGGCAGAAAGCACAAATTATATTAATCAGCACAGAAGTGTAGGTCGGTCCATACACAAAGCAGGGCAGCAAAAAGCAATGGAGAAAAGACCACCAAGACTGAAGAGTATTAAATTAATAGTCTTCAGTCTTCATGGGATTTTCTCCATCATTTTTTGCTATATGGCTGAAAGCCACACATTTGATAAGGAACACATCTGGACATTCTGTGAAAGTCTGGACAGTGGAGAAGTATGAATGCTAAGTACATGGTCCAAACACAGTACAGGACAGTGTATCTACAATACAGAGTTTTATGATATCTCATTCCTGGTATTCTGTGCTGAAGCTGCATAAATGATGTGTAACAGGACATGGACTGCCTTGTAAAATAAACACTCAAGGGAAGTGTGTATATTGAATAGGGACACACAGCTGAATTGTAGGAATGAATTGTAGGAATGAACACAGGGAAAGAGGACAGGTAAAACAACCTAATGTACAGCAAATGTCAATGAAATATGGTTGCAGCAGCAAAACCAATCACATATCTATATGATACAGTAGGGACTGCACACTGAAAAATTATATTATGTGACTGTAACACAAGGTGACATAACAATGGGGAGAATGCCTGTGTGAGATAAGCATCCTTACATGAATAACGCAGAGGACATCTATAAGGGATCTGACAAACAATTGGGGAAGGGTACATATTGTGAAGCTGTCCAAACTGATTTGCCTGAATATGAGTGTAATCTCAGTAGAGGCCTCCAGTAAGTGGGATACAGGTAAAGGCTCATGGACAACATTAAAAGAACCAACGGAAAATCTGGACAATATCAGAATAATACCACCAGTATACCACACTGTCCTGGCACTCTAACATCTGCTGCAGGTGTTAGGAGGGACACTGCTGTTGTTATACCTGTATGCAACCTTATGAGTAATACAGGCTACTTGACTGGTGTGCATGGCATATATATATATGGGTCTACTTCTAATGACCGAAACGCCGATTCGCCGACAGTGAAATCACCGACGCCAGAAACCCGACAACACACAAACCCGACAACGCGAAACACCGAACACCATAACACCGACACACTACACGTAAACAACACAGTACACTACAACACATATCCACTAGCCCTAACCCAAACCCTAACCCTAAGGTCCGACACTACCGCACACTCTCCCTACCTGCACCCTAACCCTAACTCACTTACACACCCCGAACCCCAAGCTCCGACACTACCGCACACTCTCCCTACCTGCACCCTAACCCTAACTCACTTACACACCCAACCCCAAGCTCCGACACTACCGCACACTCTCCCTACCTGCACCCTAACCCTAACTCACTTACACACCCCGAACCCCAAGCTCCGACACTACCGCACACTCACCTATCACACACCCTAACCCTACATCCCTGAGTATTGCACACTTACCTGTCCGCTCCCTACTCCTAAATCCCTCACTATCGCATACTTACCAGGTCGCGCTTACACATTCCCCTTGTCGGTCTTCCGTCTGTCGGGATTCGAGCGTGTCGGTCAACTGCGTTGTCGGTCGTTTCGTGTCGGTGATTTCACTGTCGGCGAATCGGCGTTTCGGTCATTAGAAGGAGACCCATATATATATATATATATTTATGGCACGATCCACACTGTCATAAATGATATCCATTACATTAATGTTCTCGGAATTACTAAAATCCCAAATGATTTGCCTGCTGAATTTAAGAAATGGATAGAGCTTAATCAAAAAGTGGGCTTACTATATTTAGACATGCTGATTGGTCTAAATAAGCAAAAGATCAAACAGCTCATTAAAAAGATTCAGAATAATTACTTTTCACTAAAAGACAGTACAACTGTGGAGAACTTTGATACTAAATGTTGCATTTTTCAGGACAAGCTCATCAAAGAAAAGGAATTATTAGAGAAAGGGAAGCTTAAAAAAATTGAAATAGACCAACTAGACTATGAAAGGGGCATGGCCTACAGTAAATTTGACTCTCACAAGAACAATACATCTCCATACAGTGGAAGGATGAAGTGGAGAATGATAACCCGGTAGCAGCAAATGGCTGTGAGATGACAGTTAAAAGGTCTGAGAGGCTGGAGCAGAAAAGGGGAAATGGAAGATCATATGAACACAGTGAGTCTTCCTTTCAGCGTAGTGAAAGAAACAATGGTGCAGCTCAGAGTTTTCAATGAGTGGAGGTATATCAAAACACCAGTACAGGGAGTTGAACAGCACCAGTGAATATGGAACAAGGAAGAAATTTGAATCAAAGAAACTGGAATCAAAGGTGGAATAGTTCAAAGGGCAACACAAGGAAATGATAGGTAGTTTGGACATGGTTTTAAAATAGTTAATATGTCCTCCTTTTTTCTTGATTATGATTCAGTCAATGTTTTAAAGAGAGAGTAGACTTTTGTTCCTGCTAGTCGAGTGGATAAATGTGACATCTTTAACTGCTTACAGGTCTATGTTAGGAAATTGTATTTAAAATTCTTGTTTGCTGAAGACACCAATGTTGATGCTGGGCTGTAAAAACCTTTTAAGTGTAAATCAGAGCATACATTCTATAATCTTACTTATAAAGAGAGGACAGAATTTTATCAATTATTAAATAATGAAAACATTATTGTTACCAAGACTGACAAAGGAAATGCTGTTGTCATTTTAGCTAGGAAGTGTTATTAAGTTAAGATGTCAAATATGCTGCCTGAAAATAAGTTTTATAAACCTGTCCTGTTTGGTGACTTAAAAAGGGATTACTCTCTGATAGATTCCTTTCTAGAAGACTGGCAGTGTGATGGTGCCTGTAAAGACTGGATAGAGGTGGGTGGAGAAATGTGAAGACTGGTAGAGACTGGTGAAGGCTGCCAGCCTAGTCAAATAGAATTTGGTGCATAATTGTATGATTTGCAAATACTGTGAATGTTGAACTTAAAACAATGTGGAAACATTGCCATCTGCTGTAAAGAAAGCTAAGTCAAGCAATTCTTATTGGTCCTTTGAAATTAAAATGATTTCATTACTGCCTTTGATGTTTTACAAGTCGGCTCCAGTCCTGCTGGATGGGGGCTTCCTGCCTATTGTTTTAAGGCTAAAGTTAATGACCAGAATTTACATGTGGGAAGTCCTTTATTGCTCTAAGTGTAAAAGAATGTAAATGCAGTTAATGTGTAGCCTGGGAGTTCCAGGAAGGGTGAAAAAGATGATGCAATGTTTATCAGAACTGGAGTTTCAATTTAAACAGTGAGAACCAGAGATTTTAAGCATTTTGATCTTGGACATCTAAATCAGTACTGCCTGTTGTCTTAAGTAAGTTATCTTAGAAGTGTGTTTTCTTGTAGAAATAGCTAGGACTGTAAAAATTAGACTAAGTGTTTTTCTGTTATGTCAGAACTGTACTACTGAATTATTTTAAGTTTCTGTGTGATCTCTGAACTCCTGAATAGCACTGTGGTGAAGTAGTATTGTCTTGCATTTTTAGTATTTATTATTAAATATTTTTAAATCCTTTTCAACTGTGGCTGGTTTATGCAGAGATAAATTAAGCTCTAGAGTACATTGCGTGCTTATAAGTAATCCTGTAATAAGCCCTTCCAATAAGCCTTGATTGCTTAAGTTACACTACCATTAGATAACAATATTGCACAGTAATAATTGGACACCCCTTTTAAGGGCCTTTGGGTAGCTGATAATTATTAGCTGGTGGCAGCAGTAATTACTACCGTATAGTCTGGGTATAGGGGCACAGCTAGAGAATATGTGTCTGCCTTTCCCAGGAGTATCTGTGAAGTTGTATAAATACATATTTCAAAGTGTGTGTGTGTGTGTGTGTGTGTCAGCTACTTGGGCAGAGACATGAAGCACTGGTTGGACAGAGAGGGTACTGGAGGTTTTAGCTTGCCAGCTAGGCTGAGATCTGGACCCTATAGCTGTGCCAGTGGGGAGTCTTATTGGGGACCTGGGGAGCAAGGGAATGACCAGCTCTGGACTGACTGTGATCTCTGTGTGCTGTTAAGGGAAATTGCACTTTACTGTGTGTATCTGTTATCCTTTCCTCTCATATATGAGACACCCTATATGTGACACCTGTTCCCTGGCCCAGCAATCAAGGAGCTTCAATCCTCACCACTAACACCAGAGAGGGTGTTTCTCCACCCATCCCTACCCAATCTTCACATCTTTCCCTCCCTGGAGAACTCAAGCTAGTTTTTCAAGTGACCCTTGAGAAACAGCACTTGAGAGGGTTAGGTGTATCTGAATATACCTTACCCCATTCCCTGTCTTGAGAGCCCATCTGCATTGGCATTGCTAATCCCACTGCGGTGCTACACTGACATATATGCTTGCAACCCCAGGCTCCATCTTAGCAACTTGGGATTTTGCTGGCTGGCTCTGTTTAACCAAATTAGGGGGTTGTGATCTGTCATAACAGTGAATTTCCTTCCATACAGATAAGGCCGAAGTTTCTGCAATGCCCACACTATGGCTAGATATTCCTTTTCTACAGCTGCATAGCATTCCTCCCTGGGTTGTAGCCTATGACTGAGATAAACCACTGGGTGTTCTTCCCCCTCTGAAGAAATCTGGCTAAGTACAGCCCCCACCCCATGGTTTGAAGCATCCACCTGCACAACAAATTATTTGCTGTAATCTGGACTGGCTAACACAGAGGGCCCTCTCAAAGCTTCTTTAAGCTTCTGGAATGCCTGCACACATGCTGGGGTCCACACTACCTTATCTGGCCTGTTCTTCCTTGTCAGGTCTGTGAGGGGAGCAGCTATGGTACTATAACTGGGGACAAACTTTCTGTACTACCCTGCTGTCCCTAAAAATGCCCTCATCTGATTTTTAGTAACAGGTGCAGGCCATACCTGAATGGTTTCCACTTTGGCAGGTTCTGGCCTTATCTTACCACTCCCCACTCTATGTCCTAGGTAGGAGACCTCTGCCATGCCCACCTGACATTTGCTAGGCTTAATGGTCAATCCTGCCCTCTGTAGTCTGCCCAGCACCTCCCTGACATACTGAAGGTGCTCTGGCCAGGAATGGCTGTAGATGGCAATAACATCTAGGTAAGCAAGGGAAAACTCTCCAGCTCCTACTAGAATATGATCTAGCAGCCTCTGGAAAGTCACTGGGGCATTCTACATCCCAAAGTGCATCTTTGTGAACTCATACAAGCCAAAAGGAGTCACAAAGGCTGACTTCTCTCTAGCACTGGGAGTCAAGGGCACCTGCCAGTAACCCTTGATAAGATCAATGGTTGTAAGATACTTATTGCCACCCAGCTGCTCTACGGCCTCATCTGTCCTAGGCATGGGGTAAACATCCAACTCTGGGTGACTATTTAATTTCTTGTAGTCCACACAGAACCTGGTGCTGCCATCCTTCTTTGGCACAAGCACCACTGGGGAGGCTCAGGGACTGTTGGACTTTTGAATCACCCCTAGTTCCAACATCTCCTGTACCTCCTCTTTCCGGGTCTGTCTGACTGTCTCAGGCACCCTATAAGGGGCCTGCCTAATAGGCCTTTGGGGTCCTGTATCCACCTGGTGCTGCACTAAGTGCGTACACCCTGGTTTCCCAGTGAACATGTCTTCAAATTCCTGCAACACTGCTCAGATTTCTTGAACCTGGGTAGGAGATAGCTGCTGGGATATTGCTACCCCTTCCAGTGAGGTGTCAGTCTGAGCCTCACTGAGATCAGTCCACAAATCTCCCTCAGACTCCTCCTGTAATCCACTGCAAATGTGCAGCACAAGGGCCTCCCTATCATGATGAGGTTTCATCATGTTAACATGGTACAATATGTGCCCCTGACATCTGTCCAGCAGTTCCACCATGTAGTTAACATCACTTACCTTTCTTACCACCTTGTAGGGTCCTTCCCAAACTGCTTGCAGCTTGTTGCATCTAACAGGAATGAGAACCATTACCTGCTGCCCTACAGCATACTCTCTAGCTCGAGCATTCCTGTCATACCACACCTTTTTCTGTTGTTGGGCTTCTGCCAGGTTCTCCTGGGCCAAGCCCATGAGTTCCCTGAGCCTTGTCCTGAGGTTTAGGACATATGCCACAACAGCCTCCTTGTGAGACTCACACTCACCTTTCCACTCATCTCAAATTAAATCTAGAGGTTCCCTCACCTTATACCCATACAGCAACCCAAAGGGTGAAAAGCCTGTGGATTCCTGGGGAACCTCTCTGTAAGCAAACAACAAATGGGGCAAATATTTGTCCCATTCCCTCTTAAACTGATCTGCAAATGCCCGTAACATGGACTTGATTGTAGAGTTTAACCTTTCAACAAGACCATTAGTCTGGGGATGGTGGGGGGTGGTCTTCATGTGCTATTCCCCACAGGACTTCCACAGACAAGCCAGCAGGTCTGACATGAAATTGGCACCTTGGTCAGACAGTATTTCTTTTGAGAAACCCACACTGCTGAAAATCTCTAACAAAGCATTTGCCACCTTCTCTGCCTCAATGGAGGACAAAGCCACTGCCTCAGAGTACCGTGTAGCATAATCCACTACCACTAGGATATACTTTTTCCCTGTGGAACTTGGGGTACTCAGAGGACCCATAATATCCATAGCTATCCTCTGAAATGGCTCCTTAATTACAGGCAAGAGCATCAAAGGAGCTCTCACCTTGTCTCCTGCCTTGCCTGCCTTTTGGCACTGCTCACAGGTCCTGCAGTACCCTGTTACATCTCTGGAAATTCCAGGCTAATAGAGGTTCTGCATAATATGCCTCTTTGTACGTTTTATGCCCATATGACCTGCAAATGGAATGTCATGGGCTATGGCTAGAAGTGCCAGATGGCAGGCTATAGGCACTATCAACTGCTGCACTCTCTCACCTTCTAGCCCTCCCTCAGGGGTCCACTCCCTGTATATTAATCCTTTGTTCCAGTATACAGATTCCCCCTTTCCTTGAGAATCAGGTGCCTCCCTAGCAACTTGCCTCAGGACTTGCAATGTAGGGTCTGAGACCTGAGCCTGTCTCAACTCTCTCCTTGTAACCCTTCCCAGATCCCTTTCCACAGGAAGTCTGGCATCCTCTGACAGTGGTACCTCACTGTCAGCCTGGGTACTACTACTCACCTCTACCTTTGCAGTCACTCTGTCCAAGGGACCATCAGTACCCACAAGCAGCTGTAGCTCACCTTCAATCTCACTGCTACAGCGTAGCTCACTCCCTGTAGTAACCACCTCAGCAGTCTGGGCTGCAAGTATGTAGTCTGTCTGGGTCTCCCCCAGACTACCAGACCCATGCGATTGTCTCCAAGCCTGACTGTGTGTAACTGCACAAGCACAGGGCACTGCACTTTCAAAATCATTCCCTATCAGGACATCTACAGGTATATTCTCAAATATGCCTACTTGCTGGCTTCCTTTTCCACCCTCCCAGTCAAGGTGAACCCCTGCCAAAGGTATTTGGAATGGGATCCCTCCTAAAGCCCTGACTGGTGTAGACTGCCCAGGCAAGTAGTGCTCCTCTGTAACCATTTCAGGATTAAGATGGTTATATCAGAGGTTGTGTCTCTCTTGGCAAATGGCCTTTTTGCCATTCACTACAATAGGATATAGCCTCTGGTGGTAGTTTGGTACCCTAGTTGTCCCAAGGCAACCTACTATTGGCATTTTGTCTTTCCCACTTACTGGCTCCCTCACCTTTGGTTCCCCACTTTGCTTCTGTGAACACCTGTATACCACATGGCCCACTTGTTGCATTCAAAACATTTAACCCTAGCTCCTGGACATGTACCTGGACAAGTGGCTTCCCCTGCTACTGGCATATTCTGTTGTGGCAGTCTGCGCTGCCCACCATGGGTTCCTTTAGACCCATGAGCAGTACTGGGGGTTCCCTTCCTGTGCAGGGCTGAATGCTTGCCAGGTATAGGTCTCCCTTCTTCCCCAACTTATCTGAAGTAGCACATTGTCTATCAGCTAACCAGATCCTCATGTCCTCAGGCAAAGTGCTAATGGCTTGATCCCTCACCAAAAGGTCTGCCAGCCCTTCAAAAGTGATGAACTGACATCCACTCACCCAGCTATGAAAATAAGTGCTCAGTTCAGCAACATATTCACACACACACTTTCATCTACCTTGTGTCTACGCTCACAAAACTATTTCCTATATATTTCAGGTGTTAACTTAAAACATTCTAAAATACATTTTTTACAGAAGTATAATCAAAACAGACAGAGTCAGGCAGTTTAGCCAATGCATTTACAGCTTTACCATGGAGTAAGGGGGTCAGGAACCATACCCAGAGCCTTTGGTCAACACTATACTGTTTGCATACCCTCTCAAACATATGAATGAAACTATCAAAATTATCCCCCTCTTTAAATTGCAGAAGAAATGTATTGACCTGTTGTGCTTCTGGGGTCCAGTTACTCCCTTCCCCATTACCTCCATGACTCTGGTGAAGAGTCAGCATTTCCCTCTCATACCTCCTCTGACTCTCCTTTTCTTTGGCTTCTATCTCCAAATGCCTGGCCTTCAACTCAAGTTTCTTTAGCTCCAGCTGGATTTTTAAGTCCACCGCAGAAAGGTTGAGCTGTCCATTCTCCGAGGATATTGTATCTCCACTGCCAGTCTGATTGTCCTTCACAGAAAGGTTGAGCTGTCCATTCTCTGAGGATATTGTATCTCCACTGCCAGTCTGATTGTCCTCCTGGATGCTGTTTTCTGATGCAGTTGTAACCAAGGCTGCAATCAGATCTGCCTTAGTCAGGTTTCCATGCACCAGTCCCCTAGCCTGGCACATCTCCACTAGCTGGCTCTGTGTTAGCTTTCCATACTCCTTGGCTGACATGCTGCCTGCTCACCCTGACTAACTAAGCTAACAAAAGAAATAAAACAATTGTGATCTGAACTCTTGCGTATTCACTGCGTGGCTGTTTTAGAGTACAAAACACCTTCAGAGATCACTGTACATAAGCTACAGGATTCACTCTTCCCACACCACTACAAGCCATTTAGTATTTGCCAACTACTTAACATGTGATGTGGATATCCCAACCACTGCAAACCACATGTGACGCCCATGCCCTGGCCCAGCAATCAAGGAGCCTCAATCCTCACCACTAACACCAGAAAGGGTGTCTCATATATGAGAGGAAAGGATAACAGATACACACCATAAAGTGCAATTTCCCTTAAGAGCACACAGAGATCACAGTCAGTCCAGCGCTGGTTGCTCCCTTGCTCCCCAGGTCCCCAGTAAGGCTCCCCACTGGCACAGCTATAGGGTACAGATCTCAGCCTAGCTTGCAAGCTAAAACCTCCAGTACCCTCTCTGTCCAACCGGTGCTTCGTGTCCCTGCCCAAGTAGCTGATACACACACACACACACACACACACACACACACACACACACACACACACACACACACACACACACACACACGCACACACTTTGAGATAAGTATTTATAAAACTTCATAGACACTCCTGGGAAAGGCTGACACAGATTCTCCAGCTGTGCCCCTATACCCAGACTATACGGTAGTAATTACTGCCACCACCAGCTAATAATTATTGGCTACCCAAATGCCCTTAAAAGGGGTGTCCAATTATTACTGTGCAATATTATTATCCAATAATAGTGCAACTTAAGCAATCAAGGCTTATTGGAAGGGCTTATTACAGGATCACTTATAAGCACGCAATGTACGCTAGAGCTTAATTTATCTCTACATAAACCAGCCACAGTTGAAAAGGGTTTAAACATTTTAATAATAAATACTAAAAACACAAGAAAATACTACTACACCACAGTGCTATTCAAGAGTTCAGAGATCACACAGAAACTTAAAATAATTCAGTAGTACAGTTCTGACATAACAGAAAAACACTTAGTCTAATCTTTATAGTCCTAGCTAGTTCTACAAGAAAAAACACTTCTAAGATAACTTACTTAAGACAACAGGCAGTGCTGAGTTAGATGTCCAAGATCAAAATGCTTAACAATCTCTGGTTCTTACTGTTTAAATTGAAATTCCAGTTCTGCTAAACATTACATCATCTTTTTCACCCTTCCTAGAGTTCCCAGGCTACACATCAACTGCATTTACATTCTTTTACACTTAGAGCAATAAAGGACATTCCACATGCAAATTCTGATCATTAACTTTAGCCTTAAAACAATAGGCAAGAAGCCTTCATCCAGTCGGACTGGAGCCAACTTGTAAAACATCAAAGGCAGTGATGAAATAATTTTAATTGCAAAGGACCAATAAGAATTGCTTGACTTAGCTTTCTTTACAGCAGATGGCAATGTTGCCACATTGTTTTAAGTTCAACATTCACAGTATTTACAAATAATAGAATTATGTACCAAATTCTATTTGACTAGGCTGGCAGCCTTCACCCATCTCTATCAGTCTTCACATTTCTCCACCCATCTCTACCCAATCTTCACAGTGTCATCATTTATGAAGTAGCCCATTTTTAAGCATTACTACTCCAAAGATAAGCAGAATATTTGGTCTACCTAAAATATATAACATATTGGAAGATCTGCCTTTTAGACCAATTGTTGCTAGTGGTGGAGGTAAAACTGAAACCATGGCTATTTGTTTAGACAGTTTTCTGCAAATGTTGTTGAAAAAAGTGTTTCCTTTGTTAGGGATACATTTAATTTCATGCAGAAATTAGAAGAATTAACTGTGTTGGAATGAGATTATTTAGTCACTATGGACAGTCTGTCTTTTTATACTGTTATACCTAATGAATTAGGGACGGATTTAGTTAGATCTGAATTATGTAGTTCTCAGCTTTTCTATGACATTACCATATGTTTGACTATGGCAATGCTTGATATCATATTAAGTTATAATTTCTTTGAATATAATTTGATTTTCTTCCAACAGGTGAATGGGGTTGCCATGAGTGCTGCTATGGCCGTCAGTTACTCCAGTGTGTTTATGGGTGCATGGAAGAAAGAATTTATTTTTAAAAGTATTTTTTTCAATAATATTGTCTTTGTTTTATCGAGGATTTTTTTAATTTGGAGGGGTGAAATTAATATTTATGAATCATTTTTAGAACATGTTAATAATGTTAGTACTTATTTAAAGTTTATATCCAAGTGAGATGTTAACAGCTTGCATTTTTAGATGCTGTGGCTTTAAAACAGAACAGTAAGTTAGTAACTAAAATATACAAAAAGAAATACAAAACAGTGCTTGTCTTAATTATGATAGTATGCATTTGAAAACAATTAAGAATAATATCATTAAAGGGCAGTTGAGAATTAAATGGCTCACTAAAAGTGATCAAGATTTTATGAATGAAGGAATAGCCTTATGTTAATTTTAGTGCATGTATGTTGGTGAAGAATACTTTAGATGAAAGAGCTGTTAAGAATATCATCAGAAAGCATTGTAAGGATTTCTTTCAATCTAGGTTAAGTTTAAATCCCATCAGAAAGTGCAACAATGCAGGAATGTTCAAGTGTTTTAACTGTAATTTCTGTTAGTATTTGTATACTGGCTTAACTGAATTAATTGTTAACAATGCTAAGAGAAGAATTTCTGGTCATTGTACTTGTAAATCAGGATTTGTGGTTTATTTAGTTTTGCGTATGTTGTGTCCTACTTTTTATGTTGGCAGGACTACTAGGGAACTATATCGAAGAATCTATGAAAACAAGTATGCTATTTCAGTGGTTGATAATAACAATGACCTTAGCAAACATTATTGCAAAGGAGGATATAAAATTGCTTTTAAGTTTATTTAAAATCAAATGTACAATTTTGAAAACAGATTTGATGCTGAAGACAAATTAGATTGGAGGAAGTATCTGTGACAAATTAAATTAGATGCTTGTTACCCTCCAGGACTTAATGACAAAGAGAATTTTAAAGTGTTTTTAAAGTGTAAGAAAATCAAACATTGATTGACTGATTAAGTCACGTGATTCAGCTTTGTATAAATGTTGGTTCTCTGAAGTTTGCATTCAGTCTGAAGAAGTATTTTAAATAAAAAAGAGCTTACTGGATGTTACCTTTATGAAAAGTTCTTTTTTGTGTTTTATCAGATTTCAACCGTTTGGTCAGTATTTATTATACATTTTACGGTTTTGTTTTCCGCTTTTGTGTTAGTTCATCTGATGTAACAACTTGGTATTCCACACTATCAGATAGTCATGTTTATGCCACAAAAAGAATACCTATGTTTTGACAATAAGATGTGTGATAGCTCACTGTGACAAAGGTGGTACACTTCAGTTACACATCAGTGGAAGATGTGTAGGGAGGTACATGAGGAAGGATGCATTGTACTCAGTTATTGGTGTGATAAAGGCTGGGAACTATGGAGGCATTATGGCCTCTGATGTGGATGTCCTTTACATACTCAGTACTTGTGTTACATACAAGGGAGTAGTTAGCACTGTGACCACATACTGTTGGATGTTCCACTTACTATCTACTCCAAGACACAGGTCACATACCTTCTGGTCTGATTATAGGGTGTGATGTCAACATTATACTTAGGTTGTGTTTGTTTTCCTGACTTAACAAATTCCCCCATGTTTTCTTGTCACTGAAGGTGTTGCCATGGCTATGGCAGCAATCTTTGGTATGTGTTGATACTGTTTGTATTATACTAATATTACAGTTGGAGTCAATGATTGCCCACAATCTGTAGTCTTTCAGGCAGCCATTTGGACATAGGATGTGTATGTCATCTGTGATGTCCATCACTTAAATAATGGACATGAAAGGGCCTAGCAGACTGCCCTAATGTATGGACCTGATCACTGGACCTGAAATATAGGTCACGTCACACATTTCAACATAAAGATGCCATGTGTGTGATACACTGCTCTAACCACTTGGTGATATAGATGTTTATGGCCACATCTGACAATATTAATTGAATACCTCAGTGTGGATTTGTGTCAAATGTCTTGACCTGGTCAAGTTCCACAAGATGATAGTGTTGTCATCATACATACCCTCGATGACCTCATTGAGGACATCTATCAGCTGTAACAGACATGATGTAGCATTAACAACTCACACAGATCTGTTGCACACAGCCAGGATATTACTAGTGTCCATTTAGGAAAGGTCCATGATGACATGTTGGTCTACATCACAGTGGAGAAGAGTCAGAATGTGTCTATACATGGATGGACCAGGTGTTGTCCCCCCAACTCAGATTGATGCATGTTGATGTACACACTTCTATGGGATCATAGCCTACATGGAGGGTGTGTTGAAGTGTGCATTCAACCATATCAGGAAGGTGTATGTGCTGAGTCACGCTATAGGTGATCTGTGATGTTGTCACAGCCCACTCATTCTGTGTGATAGGCTTGGATGAAGGTAAGACAGTGCATACTGCCTATAATGATCTGGTCTAGGGTTTTGACACAATCCCCCACACAGGTATCATTGAGAAACTCTCCCAGCTGGAGGTTAACCCTTATGTTAGTTGATGGGTAACCAACTGGCTCACTGACAGAACACATACTATGAAAGTTGGCAAACCTCAGGGATCTGTACTTGGCCCTTTACTGTTTCGACTCTCTTTCTCGACAGTTCAGGCTAAAGTATATGGCCTTTGGCTTACCAAGTTTGCTGATTCTTGCATATTGGGTACAATCATTGAGTCCACCAATTGTGATATAATACAGGAACAACTAACACAGACAAATGATTGGCGACAAAGCTATATGATCTACAAATAAATGCAGAAATGTGTCTTTATGTTGTCCCTCTGAAAAGTGGAATTCCATGCTAATTACAGTATTGACAACAGTCCTGCTATGCTGAAACCCAGTAATGCATGCACCCGGAACACATGTAGATAGCAATCTGAACTTTGACCACCAAGTGTCCACATTCGTATTAAAAGCCTGTGTTGTGCACATCATAATTCACACCGTCATATTCAGATCTTAGAATTGTATGACAGCACTGTAATTGAACTTCATCTGAACACTAATAGAGTATAATACTCTGTTTTGCATGTATCTCACCAGGCACATGCAGTAGCTGGAGAGACGACAGGACTTTCTCATTAAGGAAACACAAGGCCTACAAACCATGCCATGATATATGTGGATAGACTGAAAGCCATGTCACTATAATCTGTATCATACAGGATAAGGTGACTTCTGCCTGGCCTCCAGGCCAGGCTCTGACCCTGCCCTGGTAGGAATAGTGCATATTCACAAATCAGATAAAGCTGATTACTTCAGCAGTGTCTGTTGAGTAGACTAGGGTAATAATAGTGTCCCATATGCTGGTGTAAAAGGCTTTCTGTAATGTCAAGCAAGAGCACACACACACACACACACACACACACACACACACACACACACACACACACACACACACACACACACACACACACACACACACAGAGGGAGAGTTCACTGCAGTGAGAATAGAAACCCTACCTAAGTACATATAATACAGAACTCAGTACTTTAAGCAAGTTCCATGGCACAAGTCTGACTTTTATAAGACTGCAGGTCAACTTATAGTGGATGATTTCAGCAGGTCATGTTGGAAAGAAGATGTTGGGAGGCCTGCATGAAATGGCTGTGTAGGCATGTGAAAGTATCAAAATACTGTCAATCCATGGCATTGGAGCAGTAACTTAGGATACACCCTAGGGCATTTACAAGTCTAGCTGTGTAAAAACACAAGTACCCTTACCATAGTTAGATGGTTGTTAGGAGAGCAATTTTGTGAGCAGCACTAATTGGCCTTGTCCACAAGGAACATAGATGCCACCCCAGGGGTGAATTTACAATCACCCATCCAGTTGTCAAGGTTGCACTTGAATAGGTTAATTGAGGAGCACTGCTTCACATGCAGTGGGATCTTATTACAGAGAAGTGTCAATCACTGGGAGATATATCTGTCTCCCCAGCATGTTCTGTTTATGTTACAGGATAGCTTGAGATCCCTGGTACAAGTTATTCTTGTCCCATTTGATTTGCAGATGTCCAACATTTCCAGTAGGGCAGGGTCTGAGACAGGTCTGTAGACCAGGCACAGGCCACCTCTCATCACCCTGCATGATACTGAGTACATTGACAGGTCTTCCAGTCTTTCTGTGTATGTCATGTTTTGGAGGCCCTGGATTCTCCCAGTCACAAACCTCTGTGTTTTCTCCAGTTGCTGCAGGTGTCTGGTGAGGTACAGACAGAAGGGAGCATTGTACTCCATTAGTTATCTGATAAGGGTAGAGTACAGCAGAGCTATGACCTCCCTGGTCTTGGATGTGATGGCCTCATTTATGATATGTGCAATGCAAAATGTGTGTCTCACCACTATGGACACATAGTGATTGAAGTGGAGATTGTATCAACATATGTTCCCAAGTCTTGCAACACTTTGTTTGAGCTTAGAGGGGTGCTATGTATATCAGAATTAGCAAATGTACTTCATTGCCAAAGAGGACAATGAGGTATTCTTTGTTTTAAGGTTCAGCCCATGAGTTTGGCAGCAATATTTTTCTGTGTCAACACCTTCTGTAATATGTTACCATCATTGGGGGACTCTATATGACTGCATCCAGTTAACAGTCATCTGCAAACTTGTTAAAATACAGGCTGTCTACCTTTGCCCGGGCATCGAGAAAAAAGTTTCCAAACATTTGAGGGCCCAGCACAGATCCTTGTAGTATTCCACTGGTAAGTGTTCTAGTGGTGGAGATGCAATCCCCAACTCTGACAATATGTGTTCTATCAGTGAGCCAGTTGGTATCCATCTAATAGCTTATGGGTTAATTCCTAGATTGGAAATTTTCTCGATGATAGATGAATGGGGGGATAGTGTCAAAGGCCTTGGATAACTCATCGTAGATGGTATGTCCTGTTATCCCTCATCCAGGTCTTTGGGGTCAGTATCAAAGAAGTCTACTAGCTTTAATAAGTAAGATCTATCCTTGACAAAACTAACATGGGTCGGGTCAAGTGTGTTGAAGATCACCTATGTCCCTGTGGATAAAGTCTATGCTGATTCCTTCCCTAGCCTTGCAGCTAAGGCTTTTTAGGATTATTGGTCAATAGTTCTAGTTCTGCATGTTACCAGATTGATGTGCATTGCATATCACACAACATTTGATATTAATTTCTGTAGTGTAGCTGATATATGTGAGGAAAAAGTACTGAGATATCAGGGTAGTAGTGCTGGGGGAGGCAGCACATGGCCATATTGCAAATATGTGGCATATTGTTAGGGCTTTCAGTTTATGTTTCCACATGTCATTTCATGTCATAGACAGGAAATGGATAGTAAACAGAATTAATACATAATAATATTTACTTTTCCATAGCATGGTGAGCAGAAGGATTGCCTGACAGTTGGCAAAGTGTTTGCCCATGTGAGATACTCATTTCCTCAGCTAAGCAGTGCACAAACACAAGCTGCATTGCTAAAGTCTGAGAGTTAGTACTGAGTCTACAAAACACACCTGCTTCATAACTGGCTCTGTGGCATCAGATGTAAATGCATTGGCATAGTTCTTTTTGAGCCCAGATGATACTGGGCTTGAATCCATGTATCTAATACTTTTAAATACTTTTAAATAAACATTGATAATGCAGTGACATGAATTGTTTATAGTATATGTGTTGCTGTGTGTTGGCATAGCTCAGCAGGTTTAAGTGGCATTGGGCAGAGGTAACAGCAGCATTTTGCTGCCGCTCACCATCACTGTGCACTTCTGCACAAACATGGAGCTCAAAAAGTGAAGGGATCTATTGTTTTTTCTGCTATGTGTGTTGTGTGTGATTCTATTTTTTTGACCAGATTAAAGTGTGGAAATGGAGTAGATAGGAAAGTGGTGAAATGGGGAGCAAGCAGTGGTAGAACAAAGGGAATGTAGTACAGGAATATGCAGGAGGGAGGTAGGAAAAACATTGCTATCCATTTCTTTAACAGTGTAAACTAAAAATATGTGCGGAATATTAACCAAATTTGGACTGTCACCTCCACAAAGAGAGGTGACCAGAATGAAATCATGTTGTACAGCCAATTGAACTGAATCAAGTGTGTCAAAAGGACATGTGTGAAATGGAGAGCTCTGTATGGGACTTTTTTTGTGGGACAGATGCCCCCCTTTTTTTTTCAGTAAGAGAGGAATGTTGGGGAAGGGACATAAGTATGTCTGGGTCAGGTAAGTTGGGTAGGTGAGGAAGCAAACAGGCATGGTGATGGACACAAAAGGTTGGAGACACCATGAACGGGGTGACGGAGGGAACAACTCAGGCCTATGCCCATCAGGCTTGGAGACAGTGAGAATTAAGTCCTCACTCACAGGACTGTCATCACTGTCACCTTACCCTGCTGGTGGCTAGCATGCTTGATGTCTTCTCCTCCTCCTCCTCCTCCTATGGAACATGATGGACAGCAGCCTCTCCATCCAGCATAGGTGTGCACCAGTGGTGCAGTGCATGATCCCACGCACCATCCCTGGCAACTTGCTGTGGGTGATGAAATCACCACCTCTGCCACTGCTCCTGGAAGGTACCACTGCACCAGACTATGGGGCAGGACTACCTGAGGGCACAGGTAGTGCAGAGGCAGCAGAGGTAGTGCTGATAGGTTGGCTCCTAGATGTGCTAGGCATCAGTGTTGGAGCTGGTGGAGTTAGGGCAGGCTGATCCACTGGGTTTGGCCTACCTTGCTGTGCTGTGGAGCATTTAATGATGGAGTACAAATGGATAATATGGAGATATTTTGATGGCACATAATAGAAAATAATAAAACAGAGATAAGGCTTGGAGTGAGAGAAAAAAAATGGAGAGCTCTGTATGGGACTTTTTTGTGGGACAGATGCCCCCACTTTCTTTTCCAGTAAGAGAGGAATGTTGGGGAAGGGACGTAAGTATGTCTGGGTCAGATAAGTTGGGTAGGTGAGGAAGCAAACAGGCATGGTGATGGACACAAATGGTTCTAGACATCATGAATGGGGTGAGGGAGGGAACAACTCAGGCCTATGCCCATCAAGCTTGGAGACAGTGAGAATTATGTCCTCACTCACAGGACTGTCATCACTGTCATCTTACTCTGCTGGTGGCTAGCATCTTGACGTCTTCTCCTCCTCCTCCTCCTATGGAACATGATGGACAGCGGCCTCTCCATCCAGCATAGGTGTGCACCAGTGGTGCAGTGCATGATCCCATGCACCATCCCTGGCAACTTGCTGTGGGTGATGAAATTACCACCTCTGCCACTGCTCCTGGAAGGTACCACTGCACCAGCCTATGGGGCAGGACTACCTGAGAGCACAGGTAGTGCAGGGGCAGCAGAGGCAGTGCTGATAGGTTGGCTCCTAGACATGCTAGGCATCAGTTTTGGAGCTGGTGGAGTTGGGGCAGGCTGATCCACTGGGGTTGGCCAACCTTGCTGTGCTGTGGAGCATTTAGTGAGGGGGTACAAATGAATAATATGGAGATATTTTGACGGCACATAATAGAAAATAATAAAACAGAGATAAGGCTTGGAGTGATAGAAAAAAAGAGAGAAAATTAGTACCATCATAGGTGACATGCAATGCATCAATACAATTATACAACTCTTTTATCTTAAGTATTACATTTAAGTGTACCTCCTAATGGATACACACTATACTACAGATTGCTGAAAGTAATCCTTGACTGTGCATATATTGCACATATGTGTGTTCCAATTATACAGATTACAGTCTACAGCAGGACATTTGTGCCACTGGTATAGAATATATAATTTAATGTAAATATTATTGAAGAAATAACAGTATTGTATAGTTGTGAATTGTAGTATTTGAACACACAACCTCTGACTACACTCTAATATTGTACTCTTACAACTGGTTTGTGCTACTGGCTAATGTATGCTTTTACAGTTGGGATATGAATACTGAATTTAATACAACTCTATGAAATACCAAAAAAGGTATATTTAACTTTTAATGCTACAGTAACACTTCTCTTCAGCTGCATACACACCACTTACTTCTCTCAGTCTCTCCAATCAAGCAACATGGGCCTGGATATTGAACTCATGCTCCCTGGCAGTTGGGAAAGAACAGAAAAGAAAAGAAGAGCATTATGCATACCAATATTGCCTATATTAAGCTTTCTAAGTCTTACAAGTACTTTCTCTTTAAATAATACTAACACAGCTCTGGGGTGTCTGCAGTCTCAAATTCCTCCAACCAGTGGTTGACAGCATCCCTTTTTCTCCTCTGTAGGTCATTAAAGTGATGCCTACATTACTCTCCAATGTGCAGGATACCAGTGGCACTGGATACAGCCTGGGACAAACTATTCAATGCCTCAGACTTGTACTGGGAGCCAGAACAGTCCCCCTGTAGAATCATTTGGCTATGGTGCTTTACCAGGACAACAATAAATATCCTGGACTCCTGGACATGCCACCTCTGTGGCCTAAACCTGGTACTATCCCCACTAATGCCAGCCAAGTCTACCAGCAGAACTAGAGATATGGAGAGTGATGCTTTCCCATCAATTTATCATATTTACTGGCAGCATGCAAACCCAAGCAACAGGTCTGCACAATGTTAAGTGGACAGCAGCAGTACAAATCAGTGAGGAATTAAATAATTGCAATTGGAAGGTGAATCTGACACATGGCTTTAGTTTGAAGGGTGTCTACTTTGTAGCCTGGAAATATATATATATATATTGGAAATTGGAAGGTTACTGTTAGGTGAGTTAGGTTTGTAGACATGTACTGTGGGCATAAATGTAATAACCTGACACATTTGTTTTTACCTTTATACACTGAGAAAAATAATTTTAACAGTATGGGATTCAGAACTAGGCATAAGGGACAAAGCATTTTCTTCCACAGTGTTGATTTTTCATCTTTGCTACAGAAGACATGCTGCTCAAAATAGTCAGGAATCATACATAAATACAGGTGACAATTTGAGCTGTTACAGATGAATGTGTGTGACCTGACAAGGTTATTGGATATAGATCCAGTTCTGTATGTGTCTTAGGCAAATGTGAAGCCCAAGCAAGTCCAGATAGCAGTATTATACTTACAGAACTATAGTACACAGTATACCCTTAGTCATATATCTGAAAACACAATAATGGTGTCTCATCCCTCATACATATAATTCATATAAGCTCCACTATCTAAAGTGTTATAAGTGAGAGTGAATATAATTGGAAGTGGAAAAACAGTAAAAGTGCATGGAATATCCTGTATTAGAATGCAGGACCATGTGTATGGCAGTCCTACATTTACACCTGTTACCACAAGAATATTGAAATAAGGCTTGTCAATTTTTCAAATGATTGCTATAAACTGCACTTTCACAACAGTAAGAAAAAAGGTTGCACACCCTGTACTAGAATCCAGGACCATCTGTACTCCAGCCCTACAGTTACACCTGCTGCCACAGGACTAGTTACATAACATTCCCTAATTTACTAATCATTATTAAGGTCTCTGGGTTAACCACCACACAACACCACTTAGCAGGTTTGCATGGTGCCCAACAGAATTAATTTAATGTATCTGGTTTCTATTTTTGGCTGTCTGGATCCTGTCTGCAGTTGTTCTGTCTGCTTCCTAGGTGGTCCAGTTGTCCAGTTTGCACACTGCACCAAATCGTGCAAACGAGATAAGCACAGCCAAACCTGACATTCGTTTTCCTAGTTTCCTGTGATTGCACTAAGCACCACATTGTACAAACACTGGCCCAAAAAATTAAAAAAAAAAACATGAATGGAAAGAAAAAAAAGAAAAAGGGACAAGTAGTTGAAATGAGGAAAATCTGTCTATGACATACACACTAGAAAATGTTGGTTCACATTAGATAGCTCTACATACATCTGGATTTGAACTCTCACTCCAATGAACATTCAGAACACAGGGAGGGTGCCTTATCCCTGTTTGTCACACAAACAGGTTTGCAGCAAAGAACTGAAATCATTCTGCATATAACCAACTGCAACATCCTCTACACTAATATGAAACCATATAACTGTCATTTGTACATTTATTATTTTTGGATGTAATTCACTAAGTGATCACACAACCAGTTATGATTATTGCTTGCAAATATATAGCTCTGTCTTACCTGTTTGTGTTTGTTGGTCATTCTTCTCTTATCTGACCAGTAATCTGAGACATGCAGTCTGTAAGCCATTTTATATCATTGGCATTAAAATGATATGTGAGGATATTAAATGGAAATAATATCATATGCAGTTGCCAACAAATGAATGGGAGGTTGAATATTAATGAAAAGAACCAGTGAATTGTGTGCTGCTTACTTACATCTAACACTTTGTAAGTCTAACCTGACACACTCAGGGGATTTAGGGCAGCCTGCAGTTCTGCTGTGTCTTCCTTCTCTCAACCAATAATCATTCACAGTTGCAATCCATTAAAAACAAACACTGGAGTGCCTGCACTATGTTTACATCTCCTGCACAGAGCCAAGTATTTGGGATTCAGCAATTCTAATCAGTTCCCACCTCACTTTCATCTTCACTGTGCTAACAGCCCTGAATCTACACCATATAAAAAGGCAATTGGGTAGCTAGGAAAACTGAAGGTGAGAACATTGAACAGAGGCTATTATTTTGGGATATATCTGCTCAGAGGATTACTGCACTTGAGAAGGTATGCTTGCATTTTGTCAGCTACATACTGTATATGTTGGAATGTAATTAAGAAAAATATTTAGCAAAAGCTTTTACACATTTATCTGTATGCATTAGTTAGAAATATACTGAAGCCATGGGCATGTTTGTCAAGGCATTTCACAGGTATACATGATTGGCAATACCTTAACATAGAATGTTCTGTGATAAGTCTGTAAACATGTTTCAGGGACAGTTCATTTGATAGCACGTTTAGCATTTCAAAGATGGTTTCTTAGCAAAATGTGTCATTTGCCTGTTCTTTTTGGGGGGAGGGGACAAAGCTGAATTTCTGTTATGGCACAAAAAAGGATATGTTGCTATTATTGTGCTCCTTTTTTGCATCCAGCCTGTTGTTCTTATTTCAAATCTCTAGATTGTTTTGTTTTTTCCAGTGGGTAATATTGAAATGCTACCTTTTCTATTTTATCTGGGAACAGATATTTTTGTAGTTATGTGATACTTATTTGTATTGTCCTTCTGTTGTCTTTTAGGACACCTAGGACTATGCCACCTAATCATATAAATCCTCAAAGACCACCCTTCACTGATGCAGAAAATCAAGTTATCATCAACGCTTTTAGGTAAAATGGTGCCTGCCTGCATGAAAGGGGATTAGAAGATATGTCATGCAGAATGCAGATTTGGCAGTAGACTGTCGAGGATGTTAATGCTGTGGGTGACAATGACAGGACATATGAGCAGGTCCACCATAGGGCCACTGATATGATCACATCTGCACAGAGGAGAGCAGCTGCAGTGGGCCGTGATCGGATGGGCACCATGAGGGGCCTGCTAAACAGCTACCACTAACACCAAATGAAGAGCTCTTGTCCACTGTAAGGGATCCAGACAGCTCCCAGAAAAGTGCAGAACAGCATGTCCTTGACATTGGCACAACAGTTTCAGGGACAGCAAACATGCCCCAGGAAGAAGCTTCCAGGTAGGCTTTAGTATCTCAATTGTAGAATGCTGTTGTATAGTAAAACAATTGAAATCAATACATTACTTCTGCTTCACAATAATTGATTTTGGAGGAGGGATTGAAGATTGCTACAGTTAACAACACATTCAGATTGCTTAGCTTATGCTGGAGTTGTCACCCAAGTTCTTGTTGAAAGTATTGTTAATGAATATATAAAGGGGTACAAGTATTGCACTCTATGTTACTGTTAATTGCAATGATGCTGTCCTTACCTTTTGCTTAACTTCTTCCAGGACCATCTGGCTTGCAGATGATACCCACATCTGCAGATGGTAAGCCAACATTTTTATGTCAGTACTGATGAGCAATTTAAAGGAATATTTTAGTGTGTAACGTTGATGTCAGGACAATTGTGTGTATTGCTGTACTGTCTAATAATGGCAGCACTGTTGTTTTGTTAGCATATATTGGAGTATAGCAGTTTAGGTATTAATTGTTCCTGTGTTGCTTATTATCACAGGTAATCCTAACAGTGGAAGTGTGGGACTTCTACCACCTGATGTCAGTGTATCAGCAGACTCCGATGATGATGGTGGCCAAACAAGGGCACAATTGGGCAGGGTTACATCTGACAATGAGGTTGACATACACCCATCCCCTGCACTTCCATCTGACACAACCAGTAGGCCTATGCCTACCCATTCCAGTGAGCCCCCAGATATTGGACAGGTGGAGGATGAGGGAACTGATCAGGGAAGTGTGGTTACTGTGCTTTCAGTACCTGTTGACTTTGGCCATAGCCAAAGTGTGGGTCAGGTGCCATGCAGGATCACAGTTAGGGGTGCTCAAAGGAGGCCTGCTGTCCATCCTCCACTTGGTCCAGTTGTCTCTTCCTGTGCCACTCAACATAAAGTTAGATCCATCATGGATTCATGGGCACATTCCCATAGGTGCTCCAGAGAAATTCTTAGGGTTGTAGATGTGGCACAGGCTGACATGAGTGATTGCCTCCACCGTGTGAACGATTCAATAGATTGGATGAATTACACATTGGAATAAGGGGCATCTTTGATGTAATAAGAGGTGTCTGTGATGGAACATCACTGGAAGGGGAATGGCATCCTCATGGCTATAGGCCAGCCTCATCATCTGTTGTTAGCCAATATGGTCATGCCTGATCATGCTGCCATAGTGGCAGTACTTCCACTGCTCCATCAGTAGGTGAACTGTTCACATACAGATGTGGCAAACCACTGGGTTGTAGTCCTGGGCATCCTAGTAAAGGTAGTTCATCGAGTAGACCACAGTCATATTCAGGTAGCAGCAGTGCATCTGACAGTGGGTACGGACATGCCAGTGCAACTTCTGGCAGAGCCAATTCTCATGGTTGGGGATGACAACAATGAACTGCCACCTCCATCATGCATGGCTCACACCTGTCTGACATACCAAGATGTAAAGCTAGCACAGAGCTTGGCTGTTTTCATTCAGACACTCACACAACAGTTTCCTCTGGAGGACACACACACACACACACACCACACACACACACACACACACACACACACACACACACACACACCAGTTACATGATTCAGCAGTGCAGCTTAAAACTCATTTTGTCTCACTGGTCATTTGTTGGTTTATGCAAATGTCTGCCTGCTTCTCTTTCTTTCTCACACACATTCACTGACCTTTTGTATCAGCCTAGGCTTCCTGCCTCCCCACACAACTCCCTGTGCAAGTGATGATAACAGTGACATATCCCTGTTCTGGATCTTTTGGATTCAGGGATACATAAGCTTTGTGTCTGATGTTCAGGGCGCTTAGCTGACTTGGTGCTTAGCATATCGGCATTTGTGATTTTGAACTGGTAATTGTACCTTTGACTTATATTAGTCTTAGAAAATTAGACAGTTGATAGCATCAAAATTTCCCAGCTTTATTGTGAATGATCTTGTGAGGGTTGTTGTCTGAAACTGGAATATATATCATTACTTCCTGACTTCGCTCTTTAATGATTTTCCAGTACAAACGTATGGTGCTAAACTGAGGGCATGCAGCGACCATCACTACTTTTGAGAGGTATGACTGTATGAATCTTCGATGCCTGAGGCCTACTACTTAATAATGAAGCCAGATAAGTCTCTGCTGTCACATGTAAAGGTAATTTCTGTACAAATCTCAGACCTTTTACTTGCTTACACTACCAAGTAATGAAATGCAAGGATATGCCACTCATTAATATTATTACACAATACACTCCAGATTCAATACTTACCTTGTAAATCCAGCAGTTACAACAGTTTTAGTTCAGGGCTGACTTTGTCGGATGTAAGCAGTACACAGCCAATGCATGGGGAGGTAAAGTTTGTGAGAGTTGCCTGGCATCAATGTTAGTATATGTATGTGCATAGGAGGAAGATATTAGGCCCTTAGGTGGTGAGTGAGTGTGCTATGTGCTGTCTCTTGGCCAATATGAGGTCATATTGAGGACCCCTACATCTACCTATACCCACAGCAGCTGTTAGTCCACCCCCAACTCCTCATCTGCATGTGGCTGTGGTGACCTTGGCACTGGTGGTGGGATGTGTGCTCCTTCCCCCTTGTTGATCCTTCTGAAGCTGTTTTCTCAGGATGATGTTGTGTAGCATGGCACATACTGTGAATAGTTCAGTATATGTCCATGGATTGTACTGCAGTGCTCCCCCAGACATATCTAGGCAACCAGAGCCACAACTTCAGCAGCCTAAACACACTCTCTATGATATTTCTGGTTTGAGTGTGTGCCTCATTATGGCATTCTTCAGCAGGTATTATTGCATTTTTTATGGGTGTCATCAGCCATGGTTCCACTGCATAACCTGCACCTCCCAATGAATGACTCTGCGGAATATCCCCCATAGCGAACATTTGATACAGTTGGCAGGTGTGTCAGATATGTGAGTCATGGTAACTGCCAGGGGTGCCAGCACACACATTCAAGATGATTCCCATGGCATTACACATGACTTGGCAGTTAACAGAATGGAAGACCTTTCTATTTATGTACAGCCTTCTCTGTTCCCTGGGTGGTGGGTACCTTAATTTCTATATGTGTGCAATCTATGGCACCCAGTACATGAAGGTAGTGTGCTACACATTAGAACTCCTGCATATTTCTGGCACTATCTACAGGAGTATGGGGAAAATATATGTGGTCACTGGCATGTTGGAGTATTGTATTCAGGAAGTGATGGAGGATCCTGGATGCTGATGCCTTTGACACCCCCTGTATGTCCCCTGTTGGTCTCTGAAAGGTACCTGTAGCTAAGATTCTAAGTGCTACATATACTTTTGTCTCCACTGGTATGGCTTCCTCTTGGTTTGCACTGGGTCTGAGCTGAGGACAACAGAGGATGCAGAGTTCTTTCCACCCTGTAGCACTCTACAATTTCCACATCATGTAGGTTATGATAAATTAAACGGGGTCGGAAAACTTTCCTCCTTCTTGACTTTGGTCTATTAGCAGCAGCAGCAGCATAGACTTCAGCCTGTTGCACATATACATCAATTAAAGCAACAGTGGCCCCTAACATTGTTTCTGTGTAGACTCCTTTCCTTGGCTGTATTCCAGTAGTTTTGGAATTCACAGGGAAAACCAGCACTGATTCTACATGGATGCTTTGTAGCTTGTTGAATAGGCTCTCCACCTTGGATTGGTTGATTAGCATACAGTTCAGCTGCTTATGCTGTAAATAGCATGCCACTGTGTTTACCTTGTTTGTGCAGTTTTGCATGCCACTTACTGAATCCAAAATACTGCTCTATTGTGTGCACGTCATGGCACGACACACACATGGTATAAATGGACCATGTAGGCTTTATTGAATCTGGATGCTTGATAAATCAGCATATATCAGTATATGTAAAAATATGTAAGAAATCTAAATACTGGCAGTATCAGCTGACGAAAAATCATGTAAAAAGTAAACAAAATCTATTTCAAATATCATACACACAATAATAAATGATAATAATAGACACTGCCATAAATGCAAAACCTACAAATAACCAGTAGGCTAAACAGAAAAAAGAACTGTTTGCCACAGATAGAGAGATTGCGTGGACTGGACAAGTAAATAAAAAAAAAAGGATGCAGTATTTGATCACTGTTAAAAGTCTAAAATAACAAGCATAAAACTCTGAATCAATTCCCCAACATTATGACTAACATATTTCTTAAGTAAAACTGCAGATAGCAGCAGCTACAGAGAAACTTATAAGACTCACTGGGACATATTCCAAAAGGCCTGTTCTTAGTGTAAGTCTACTCTGATTCCAAAAGACTTGTTCTCGGTGTAAGTGACTTACTTCTGTGTAATGCTTATCTACGAACAGGCTTACACCGGGGACCAGATTCCAACAGACTCACTGTCAGAGTTAATCACTTACTGTAGTGTATATACTGGAGTATGTGACTTACATCAAAACCAAGTCTTTTGAAATCTGGCCCAGTATATGTCCTCTGTCATTTTCTGACAAAAATATATAATCCAGCATTTAAAAGTTCTTACCTTGCACTGTTAACCATATTTATTTCTAAGGAGTTAGTACAGTTCCAGATTAGATCCAGTTTGGGTAGATCAGGGCTCTATAACTACTACAGAAGAAAGAAAGAAATCCATTCTGTAATTTTTTTGATTGCTTCCAGAAAAGTTATAAGATGAGGTGAAGCCAACATCTTGGAGTCATGTTTTCCAGAATTTGCTTCCCTGTCAGCATTTCTGTTTCCAAGAGTTACAAAAAAAGTGTGATTCCACAAATTGCATTGTTCCCAATGTTTAGGAGGTTCAGAACACTGGCCTTGATTTTATAAAAGTCTCTGTAGAGTAATGACTGTGACTGTTCTACTGTTTGCTACAAGAACCTGGAAGTAAAGTATATGTTTAAAGCTGTGCAGTGGGCTCAGCAAAACTACAAATAAACAAATATCTCCATCTGGATTTACAATGTCACCACACCCTGTATCTGTTCAAAACTAACTGCTAAGCCTGAGTAGTGTAGTGTTTGGGTGTGCAAGAAAAACTATGTGTTTATTAGATGCAAAAGTACAATTGCATATGTTTCACTTTCCTCTAACAGCAGTTGTTCATAGAACACACTGCCTTACTGGCATATTGGTAGTAGTTTTCCTGCTACCCTCCTTATTGCAGTCTTTCAAAATTCAGAATTCCTCCCATTGCCTGTCTGTAAGGGTGAAGGACCAATCACTTGGAAGGAACAGGGCAGCCCTTCACACTCACAGGGAAAGCAGATGGAAACTTAAGCTTTGCAAACACCCACTGTTCCAAACCAAATGCTGCACACACAAAACAAAAAAGGCTGCTAAACCAAAACACAACAGCAACGCTAACATCCAAATATATACACTCAACAAAAGGGAATGGTGGGCGGGTACTGCCAGTAAGGCAGTATGTTCTATGAGCATCTACTGTTACAAGTAAGAGGAACTTATGCAACTGTATGATGTTCAAGAAACACGGTACCTTACTGGCATATGTATAGATTCTCTAAGCTTAAGAAATTAAGACACAAGTCCGGCATGCTAGTATCCTCCAAAGTTGTACAACACTGTAAATCCACTCGGAACACAAAGTTGAGTGGTAGAAATCTTCACAAAGGCAACGTAAAAAATACTGGTTTATTGAAATATTTTAAGCGCTTTTCGTTTGCTTCAATCAGCCAAACTTCATCAGAAACGTTGTAACCATAAAATTAAAAAGTCTCCTTTTATAAGCACAGCTGATCATTAATTAACCAACCTAGGAAATTAAAAGGCACAGTAACAATAAACCTAAACAACAAGTTAAAAAAAATAAACCAATACTGCAGCAACTTTATACATACAAAAACTATAACATATAAAATGTAACAAAAGCAAATGTAAGTTATGACAATATAAATATTTATCAATGTTGATGTAGAAAAACATCAAACAGTTATATTCTATAACTTATAAGACCAGTTATAATTCAAAGCTAATAAGGTAGAACAAAAGGATCTACTGGTACTTCTATTATAGAATGTCAATAAATACTCTCTATACTGAAGTGTACAATGAGTGTGGAATAGCCTATACTCTAAGCCATCCTGACTTCACTTTTTTAGACTTTTTAGTCTTAAGATACTACTAATGGAACAAGTCTCATTCAGCCCTGGTGGGTAACAAGCATTAAGTCTGACCTGCCAGTTTAGTTCGAGTTCTTCTAGTTTCAGTGGTCTAGGCCCTACTCTGGGGAAGGAGGAAAGATAAGGGTGCAGGAGCCCCTGGAGAATGATCCCCATGGGCCCTCCTCTGGATCTAGAAAAATCAGTCCGTTTGTAGTGCTTCATGAAGGTATGGACAGAGGACCAAGTTGCTGCCTCTATAATACTTCTAGAGTCCACTTCTTTTAAATATGCTACTGAAGAGGAAAAAACCCTGGTGGAATATGCATTTACCTTTGCCTGGATTCACCTTTCCATGATGGGTATAACAAAAAAAAAAAAAAACAACAACAACAGCAGAGGACAACCAACATGAAATGAATTGCTTAGAGACAGGTTGACCTTTCTTTGCCCATGGAAAGCAAATAAAAAACTTTCGGCCTTTCTAAAGGGTTTTGTTCTGTCAAGGTAGTACTTGAGCTGCCTATGGACATCCAAGTATGAAGTATCCTCTCTACCTAAACCAGGAACCAAACGAAACACTGGTTATTCTAAAGTAGCAGTGACACACACCTCAGCAAAGAAGTCTGACATTAGAAATGTACCAAAAAGGCATTGGATGAATCCAACAGTTTATTAAAGCCAACAAAGCCGCAATAAAACAGTTAAGTGCTTTTGTCCCAGAAAGATGAGACTTCTTCAGAGCAAAGTAATGTCAACACCAACACCACTAACATATTACCCAGCTATCTGCAGCAATACGAATAAACCAATCACAAAAAAACTTGAATTTATAGAGGCAAATCCTCTTTATGCAAGCAGTAATCGCATCCCTAAGACATAAAATTGCATACTTCACTAGCCAATTTAAATTAGTCTAAAATTGTTAAAAAATGAATCTAAAAACATGCTAGTCTTTACTATTACATTTTTTTGTTTTTCATAAATCTAAATATTGTATGATTTAAGTTTAAAACACTTGAAATTGAGATTGTCTCATTCAACCCAAGTTGGTTATGTATATTTAATGTAACTGCCATTTTAACTCAGCCAGTTCAATTAAGTCTGCCCATGGTTCCTCCTTCAGGTCTTTATTTATTTTACCTAACCTAAAAAATAAAAAAAATGATTGCTAAACTGGGAAATATGTTTACAAAGGTATTGTTCTTATTGTTACAGGATTTATCATACGAATGCTCATAAATATGCTCTCTAAATGTCTGCTTTGTCTTGTCCACATAGAAACATGGGCAACACTGACACACAGCCACATATACAATGCCTTTAGTATTACAGTTACAATAAAATCTACACTGAATAACCAAATTAACTGTCACTGTTTCCCACCAGTATATATCTGCACTGCGAACAAGAGGCACATTTATAGGTACTTTTTTGCATAAATGAACAATTATTCTCCATAATAACTTTGTATTCCAACAAAAAGTTTTAAATGATCTTCCTTTTTTGTAGGCTACATGCAGTTTATCATTAATAATACTCAACACGTTCTTACCAGTTGAAAAAATTTCCCAGTTCTTCTCCACTATCTTCCTAATACGGTCACTATCAATACTACAAGTCAAAATTAGGGAACATCTGGGCGTTGTCTTCTTACTATTACTCCCAGTAACCCCTATGTCAACACCTGCAGTGAAAGGTAGTCTGTAAAAAACTTTTCTCTCTTTTTAATTACCTCGTTCCTGACACTAGCAGCTAAACTCAAGTGGTAGCTCCTTGTCAAAAACATCTGCTTCAGTTTATCACACTCATCCAAAAACTTGTTAAATTCAGAAACCATCCAAGCTAGTCTAACATACTGCCCCTTTACTTCAGCCTTTTTCTGAAACTCAAGATGACAGCTCAAGTAGTGCAACATTGCATTCAAATAAGTGGGCTTCCTATAGATAGTGGTAATTAACCCTGACCCTTCAGCATTAACTTTTACATCCACATCCAAATAACTAAGGTTCAAATACCCTATATTATGTGAAAATCTCAAAAGGATGTAGTTGAGTTAATAAAGTCCATAAAATGCTCCAAATCTTCCAAGGGCTCATCCCAAATTATATAAATATCATCCAAAAACCATGTGTATAATACCATATCTTTTTGCTGATTAGCAGTAAAAAGAAATTTCTCTCTCATTGTAACATCACAATAATGGCAAAAATTGGAATACAAGCCACACCCATTGCCATACCATTCTTTTGCAGGAAATATTGCCTTTCAAAGTTTATATAATTCTTTGCTAACACTAATTCCATTAAGGTGTTATGAACACTAATCTCATTTTGCGGTAGTTCGGTACTTTCAACCAAAAATTCATTAAACCACATCAACCCTTCCGTGTGGGGCATCACACTGTAAATGTCTTTCATATCAATAGTACAAAACATCATTTTTTGTTATATCTTATTCATCCTAACTTAATAAGAAAGCCCCTGAATCCCTAAGCAAATGTTTAAATGGTTTTGTTACATTATTAAGTTTAAAATCTATGTATTTAACTAAGGAGTAGGTCCTTGATCTCCCTGCATTGGCAATGGGTCTAAGTGGGGGGTCCCTGATACACTTATGTATCTTTGGTCTACCGAATATACTCGGTATAATAAAGGATGGGACCATCAAATATGAATATACATCTCTATTAATCTGACCCTGAGCAAAAAGGTGCTCAGTAATACAGCTGATTTTCACAGTAGGAAAGAGAAGAGAAACTACCTCATAGGTGTTGTCACATAATAGTAGATTAATTCTGTTTATGTAGTCACAATGGTCCATGATGACTACCCTACCCCCCTTGTCCGGCTTCATGATCCTCAGCGTTCTATCACAACTATGTTTTCTTAACAATAGTCTTTCCCTCAGTCAAGTTAGAACATTCAAGGTGATACTGATTAGTAAACAATTTTCTAAAATCCATTTCACATATTTTTTGAACAACAATAACAATAGGTGCAGTGGTGGGTTAAATAAATTATTCCTACATGACATCCCATCCTCCCATTTCAGTAACATTCCCCTGATCTTTAAAAAAAAAATTGGAAATTTGATTTTCTTAAAAACAACTTGAGGTCTGCCATGGTGTCAACAATATTTGCTTTTCAATCAGGTGCAAGGTTAAAGCCTTTTAATAACAAGTCTGCCACATCAGTGTTCATCTCAGAGTCACTGTAGTTAAATAAGTTAAAATCCCCTCATTGGTTGGATATAATTTCTAAGTTGCCATCATAAATCAAACTTTCCCCTTGTTGTTGTTCACGTGTCAGTTTGACTATGAATGCTTGGGGTAGGTGGGGTTTGAAAACACTTCCCCTCTCCATTGTTGTATTGACCCAAACCTCTGGTTCATCAACCTCTCTGATCTCTTCACAGTGGGTTGCTCCAAAGGGGGTACCCTGTAAGTATCTTCCATGGACACTTCACCAAACACTTCCCCAATTTTCCCATTGTTGTCACTGCTCTTATTCAACACAAAGGGTGGCCTAGCATATTCATTTCTGTTCCTCTCAAAATGTTGCTCTTACATAGGTTCATAGGTTCATAGGTTTATACTTGGCTATCTGCCCTAAGGCATTTATAAGCCTAGCCCAAATTTTTGTGGCTTATGCCACCCCTTATATGAAAAAATACTGTGCCCATTAGTTTGTTGTGCCTCTGTCCAGCAGTGACACAGAGATGATTCCTGGGGTAAACCTACGATCTCCCATCCACAGGTCTAGATTTCTCTTGAACAGAGTCAGCGAGGTGCTCTGCCTCACATGGACCGGGATTTTATTCCACAGCATAGGGAGTCTCTGAGTGATAAATCTATCCCTCCAGCACGTCCTATTTATATCCGTGCTAAGGTTTAAGTCACTTGCTCTAGTGGTTTTGGTGGATTTGGATTTTTGAGGTGGAGCATGTCCATTAATTCCGGGTTGGACATGGCCTTGTATGTCAGGCACATGTCACCTCTGAGCAGACGGTATGCGACTGAATAGAGCTGGAGTTTCTTCAATCTGGCAGCATATGACAGATTTTGGAGTCCCTTATCCTTTTGGTGAGGAACTTTTGGGGTCTCTCCAATTGCTGCAGATGTCGGGTGAGATACATCCCGAATGGGGCATTGTACTCGATCATTGGTCTGATAAGTGAAGAGTACAGGGGAACAATGACCTCACTAGATCTGGATGTGAATCCCTTCATGATCAGGTGGACAATGTAGAAGGTCTTTCTAACCACTTTAGCAACATGAGTGTCAAAAGAAAGGCCACTGTCAACCTGGGTCCCCAGGTCCCTGATAACCTCTTCTGTGCTTAGTGGATTGCCACCTATATGGTAGCTTGGGGTTACCTTGTTTTTCCCGAAGGGTATGACTATACATTTTTTGGCGTTTAACTTCAGGCCATGGCTCTGGCACCAGCTATCTGTTTCCGTGAGTCCCTTCCGAAGGATATCCGTGTCCGATGCACTTTCCACTATGGCGCCCAGTTTGCAGTCGTCTGCAAACTTTGTCAGCCAAAGTTCTCCCATGTTGGCCTGTACTTCTGAGAAGTAGATGCCAAACAATAGGGGGCCAAGGACCGAGCCCTGTGGGACACCACTTGTGACCGGCTTGGAGTCTGACACAGCGCCAGCAACTCTAACCCTGTGGGTTCTGTCCTTAAGCCAGTTTGCAACCCATCTTGTGACATATGGGTTTACATTTAAGCTGGTAAGTTTTTCTACAATACCCAAGTGGGGTATTGTGTCGAAAGCCTTTGCAAGGTCAAGGTAGGCTGTATGGACTGCCTTTCCCTCATCAATGGCCTTGGTGACTGTTTCGAAGAAGTCGACCAAGTTCAAAAGGCATGAACTTCCCTTGACAAAGCCAAACTGGGTCGGGTCCAATGTCTGCAAGTCCCCTATATCTTTGTTTATGAGATCCATTATGATCCTCTCCATAGCTTTGCAGACTAGACTTGTTAAGCTTATGGGGCGGTAATTACCAGGGTCCGTAGAGGCGCCGCCTTTGTGGAGTGGGACCACAGTTGCCGTACGCCACTCCTTGGGCACGTATCCTGTGGTAAGGCTGAGATTAAACAGCTGCCTTATGTGCGGGTTTAATTCCTCATTTAGCTCGTGTAGCACACAGCCGGGGACACCATCCGGTCCCATTGATGCTGTGTTTTTAGCTTTAGATGATAGAAAGATAATCCAAGCCGCTGAGGTGTGGATGCCACACTGCTTTGTAGGGTTGCTTCATATTGGCGTATACTTTATCCAAGGTACTCCTATCCCTTGTTGGAATGTTTACATGCTGGTAGCAATGGGGGAGTGCTGACTTTACATGCACAGATCTCCTTGCAAAGATTGTTAGTGTCTACAAAAATCTTGTTATACTTGCTTTCATAATTCTGAAAAAGAAAGTCAGTGGTAATTAACTGGTCAAGTTTCTTGATTTCAACCTCCAATTTGTCCATCATCCTACAGTTGTGTTTAATTAGCACCTCCATAAGCATGCACCCTTGTCTATCAGAAAGCACCATTAGTGCCTTATGTAATTCCAAATCTTCTTTTAACCCCATTGGGTACTTCCAATACCTCAGCCCCTTCAGTACCTGCTTGGCCTTAATAGATGCCAATAAATAACTGTTCTCCAGCTGTAGGAAGTCAATGTGATCATCACATTGTGCAGCTCTCGTTTTATAGTCTGCAATTTATTATATACCCTGCCACAACTGTCTGATATCCCTCATATCCTCGAAGTGGTTTAGTACCTTCCTCCTATATTCCCTCTTAGCATCTTTTATGCCATTCTTCAGGTTTGCCCTTGCCACACTTAAAGCTTCCTTGTCATTTGCCTTGAATGCTGAATTTCATGCTTTCAGAAGATCATAAACCTTACTTGTAAGCCATGGCTTTTGGTTAGCTCTTGTGATGATGCTTCTGATCTCTCTGACATCATTGATGCATTTTATGATGTAAGCCATCACTGCTTCAGTATATTCATCCAGTCGATGTGCTGGTCTGTTGTGGCTGCCTTCTTGAAGATATTCCAGTTAGTACACTCAAAACAATCCTGGAGAGCTGATAATGCTCCCTCAGGCCAAATCCTGATCTGTTTCACATTGGGTTTCTTCCTGACTAGACCAGGTTTATAAGCAGGTACCAGCATGATAGAAAGATAATCCAAGCCGCTGAGGTGTGGATGCCACACTGCTTTGTAGGGTTGCTTCATATTGGTGTATACTTTATCCAAGGTACTCCTATCCCTTGTTGGAATGTTTACATGCTGGTAGCAATGGGGGAGTGCTGACTTTAGATCAGCCTGGTTAAAATCACCAAATATCACATGAGCAAACTCATGGTGTTTATTCTGCATGCCACAGGTAGACTGGTACAATTTTGTGAGTGCCTCATTTGTGTTAGCAGTAGGTTGGATATACACCACTGTTATGCAGATTCCATTTAGCTCTCTAGGAATGTAAAAAGGTCTACATTTTATAGACAGAAACTCCAGATTCTCAAAGCAGTGAGACATCATGACCACACAGTTACTGCACCATCTGTTATCACCATAAATGCAGACTCCTCTTCCCCTAACCTTTCCACACAGTGTTTGGCTTCTGTCTGCAAGATACAGTGTGAAGCTCTCTAAATTAACTGCATTGTCACTGATATTGCTGTGTAGCCAAGCATTTTTAGGAATTCTTTTGTTGAGGTGATGTTCCTTTTGAAGAATACCAGAAACAATATTTGATATGATAGGACTTTGTCCATTGGTTCAAAATCTATTCTCTTGTTGGAGTCAATCAAGCACCCCAGAAAAATGAGTCTTTTTGAGAGTGTCAGATGTGACTTTACGAGGTTCATCTTGAACCCTTGATGGGAAAGTAAGGTTGATCTGCTCTAGCAATTCCAAACACCTGAACACAGATTCTGCACAGATCAGCTAGTCGTCCAAGTATGGAAAGATATGGATGCCAGAGTCCAACAGTGGGCCACTAGAAGAACAAGGCATTTGGTGAACACCTGTGGTGCAGTGGATAGCCCAAAGGGCAATACAAAAATTGATCATGTAAACCAGACACAACAAATCTCAGATATCTCTTGAAGATATGAGTAATGGGGATACGATGACAGGTGTAAGATCAGGTTTCATTTAAATGTATTTTGTTAGACAGAAATACAGTATTCTCTTTACATAAGTCTAGAAATGCAGCCATATTAAAGCAGGCCTTCACAGTTTTCATACAGTTTTAGTGAATGCACTTTCAGTCAATGAAAATAACCTTCAGTCAAGAATACTGATAAGAACAGAATGTGCAGTACATTGAGAACAAACAAATCATCCTGCTTGGATGGTACAAGGCTTGGGAACCAAAGTTAAAGAGGTGTGTACATTATTAGGAAATACGTCAGACACAGTTAGTTAAGTTACTTCATTTGGACTGGTATGCAGAAAGTTATTGCAGTACAGACACTCGAGTATGAGTGCAGAAGTAAGGTCACATATCCAGCATTTCAAAATACTAATGATATTATTCAGAAGGATCAGAAAATGAGTGCAGAAACTATGGAAATAATTACCAGCACTGTTCTTGGAGACAACACATTTCTGAGTACAGAATTTACAGACAGTATAATGAGTGCAGAAGCTACAGGATTGACATCTAACTCCCCTGTATATAGTAAAGCATTCTTAATTGAAGTGTGCAGACTTTATTCTGAAATGTACAAGAAGATTTGGCCCATAAAGGAGAGACTGGCAGCTGTTCAGCAGAAGTTTGTGAAATTAACAGATAAAGACATTCATTCCAGACTCATTCCAGTTTCTTCCAGTTATTTCCAGCTCATTCTAGTATTATACAGTCATACCAATTCTTAATGGAAAGCCACCATCAGTGGGGAGGGGGGCAATATTTGCAGTTAAAGTAAGTCCCAAAACTCCACAGCAATCTTATCAGCAGTTAGAATATGTGTATCCTATAGAACAGCAATATTCTTTCAGATAATCTACAGTAAAGTGTCAAAGAGCTTCAGACTCTCCAAGATGCCAATGTAAAGGACATTATCCATTTAACAGCAATGTATCAAAACATTTCACCAACTCCAAAGCAAACGGCAGACTATCAAGTTTCTAGTGTGATGTCACACATCAAAAAAAAATCTTAAACAGTTTGAAAAAACTGCAATACATTAAGCCACCTTTTTAAAGCACCTTCAACTTTCCTTATGGGAGCATTCATTTTTATTACAATGTATTTTCTAAGTCAGATAATCAGTCTCAGAAAAGTTTAAAATCATCAGTAAATGTAAATTCCATAAATATATCAAACAGTAGTTCTACAGTAGAGACACCAGTAAATATGTGATTTAAAGTTAAAAATTGGATAAAGCAGTCCAAAAAAATGTGTTCCAAAAATGTTAATTTAAATTTCAGTTTTATTACTTCAGGAATGTTAAATCTTTCTAGATGGAAAAGGGTTAAATCACAGAAGCAGATGGTAGAACTTTCTCCACATTTGCAGAATAAGTCAGCTTCTATCAGTATGGTTTTATACTTAAATAACATAAATTCTTGTTTACAGTCTTCATAAATCAGTGTAAATGCTACAACACATGTAATTCAAAATACAGAGTTAAGTCACAGTATTGCAAATACAGATGGCAACACAGTCAGCATACATAATATGCAGATTGCCAGACCAAACCAGATTACGTTTGCAATGTCTCAAGTTCACATTATTTCAAATACAGATGTTCATAATATGATAAATTCTAGTTCATTGTTTTCAGAAGCTAGTGCAAATATTGCACTGAGGGGAGATAAGAGGGATCAGAGTGCAGATTTTGATCAGGTTGATAAAGTAAATACCAACACAAATGATATACAGGCTTTAGGGAAAAATAAAGACAAAATGCATGCCTTAGCTCAAGTCAGTGTTATTACTAGTGTTTCAGAGCAGAGTAAAGAAGAAACACATACCGTAGCTCAAGTCAGTGCTGTTGCTAGTTCTACAAAATAGGATTTTCAGCTTATCTATAAAGGGTGTGGCAGTCTATCACCAAACCAGATTATCTGTCATTGTTTAAGGTTGAGAAAAATGACAATAGTTCATTGTTTACAGAAAATAAATTAAGGAGTAACGTACTGATTAATATAGACACATCAATTTCAGTTACAAATAGACCTCTTCTAGAGGACGAGTGCAGCTATGTCAGGATTTCAAGGGTCAAATGTTACAGTAGTGAGCAGTTTTGAGTGTAAAAGTTCAGGTATGGACATGTCATCAGAATTACATGTTTTAGATTTCAGTAACAAGAATTTGGGTGGCGCAGTGGTGCAGCAGTTAATGCTGTCATCTCACAGCAAGAGGTTCTCTGGTTCGATTCTCGGCCAGGGTGCCTTCTGTGTGGAGTTTGCATGTTCTCCCTGTGTTCGCGTGGGTTTCCTCCGGGTACTCCGGTTTCCTCCCACATTCTAAAGACATGCGTCTGGAGCATTTCTCCCCGGGCCTCCGCTGAAAACAGGATCTGTGGAACCTAGTCGGACTTTCCCGGTCAACAAATGTTAAAAAAAAAAAAAAAAAAAAAAAAAATGGAAAAATAAAAAAGCTATAGAATGTACAGTAGTGTGCACACAAATCACACTTGTAAGAATGTGTATGCAGTAGATTGTGCAAATGTACAGACTTTGAAGAATTGGGTACGACAAAAACATGCTGATTTATTGGTTAAAGATAAAATAAATTCCAGTTTAGCTGACAAAGTTGATGTGCAGGCAGTCAAGTTACCACATTTTCAGAAACAGTATATTATTCTCAAAAAAGCTACGACAGACTGGGAGCGGCCAGTAAGAAAAAAAGTAACAGTTTCAGGCTAGTACACATTTACCATTCTGGAAGCGCATATTGTATATGGTATACCAGAAATTATAGTCAAGTTAATTTGCAGAATAAAAGGTTTACAGTTATAAATCTGGCAAATGAATTTTTGTGTTATTGTTCTGTTTAGCAGACATTGTTAAAACCTGTGAATTATGGTAGTAAAGTGTTGCAATGCATAAATAATATCTTACAACAAACAGAGACAGAAAAGCTTTCACAGATATGAAGTGATGTTTTGCTAGTTTACATAATGCAGAATTTAAAGTCAATGTTACATTTTAAAAGTGACAGTATGATCAAAAGTTCAGATCAGATCATATGTTAGGAAATGAAGAAACTTTACATACTTGTATATTTATTTATTTATTTATTTATTGACTGGGAAAGTCCACTGGGTCAGAAACCCATTTTCATTGGAGGCCTGGGGAGAAAAGCTCCAGCTACAGTATTTTTTTAGTAGTTGATAATAAACAAAGTATTTGATACAATTACTATACATATTTGACACCTGTTTGATACAATCAATATACATATGTGACACATATTTGATACAATGATAGTGATTGATACTAAAAATAAAGTATTGATACAATCAGGTTAAGTGTTGGTGTTAAATATACAATAATTTAATAGCGTATTACATGCTATAAGAATAAGCAAACCTTTTTGCAGCAATCCTTTAATTTATGGACTCTGATAAAAGCTATTTATTGTATGGGATAAGTCAGAGAAGGAAGATAAAGATTAATGAATATTAGATAGATAGTTGTTAGGTAAGAATCAAAAGTCCAATTATATAACAGGTCCCAGAATTAATTATATGGTGGTATTTGGATTTGGGCATAAAGGCAAGTTTGGTTATCAAGGAAGTGATTTTTTAGGGTATATTTGAAGTTCTTTTACTGAAACAAGCAGTGTAATGGGGGGTAGATCATTCCATAATTTTGCTATAGAGTAGGAAAATAAGCTTTATCCAGCTCTCTTGTTGAGTTTGGATATGCACAGAAATTGTTTGTTAGAAGATTAAAGATTCCTGCAAGGGATGTATGTTTGGAAGATGTGTGAATGTGAGGGGCAGTTCTCTGGGTTATTTATTAGTTTATGAGCAATAGTGAGTTGGATGTACTGTAGATAATGGGGGAATTTGAGCCATTTCAATGTCTTGATGGCTTGACAATGGTGTGTGTGATTTGGTACGTCACAAGCAAATGTAGCTATTATATAATAGCATGATTGTAATTTATTGCTAAGGGGTGTATGAAGGTTAATGAGACTAGAGGAGCCTTAGAGGAGGGATGGGAGTAACAGAGTATTAGGTAATTGTATTCTAGTGGGAATATCTATATAAAATTTATGTCTGTAAAGTTTTCCTAATTTGAAATGTGTTTTTTATTGTATTACGTATATGCTGTTCAACGGATAGTTTGTACTTCTATTTTGGTTTTGATTTGGGAGAAAATTTTAAAATATTGTGGAAGTGGTTTGGATGAGAAGACCGGTAACTTTGATTTTTTTTTTTATTTAAAAGTAATTGTGCTTCATATAGGCATGTTTCTATTGCTGAGAATGCATTTTGTTTTATTTTTAGGAGGTCTTGGAAATTGCTGGAAGAGAATATGATGGTAGAGTCATCTGTGTATTGGATGATTTAGCTGTGAAGGGAGACTGTGTGGAGATTATTTATAAATATATTAAAAAGCAAGGATCCAAGAATGGACCCTTGGTGAGTGCCTATCTTATTGACCAGGAAGCCAGACTGATTGTCTTGCCATCTCACAGATTGTTGTCTATTATCCAGGTATTTGGTAAATCAAGGGTTGGTTTAGAGCAACCTAGTGTTCCCAGTTGTTGTATTAATTTTGTATGTGTCACTGTGTCAAAAGCTTTGGGTTGGTCTGTTTTTGACAGACCAGCATCCAAAGCTTTGTTCACAGTGTCGGTGAAAGAAAGTAAGGCTGTAGTTGTACTATGTGCAGGGTGAAAGCCATGTTGAGTAGGGACAAGTAGATTGCTATCAATGAGGAGTTTTAGTAGCTGAGTGTATATACACTTTTCTAGAATTTTAGATAAAGGTGAGAGAATGGAGATTGATTGATAGTTAAATAATTGGTTTTACTGCCTTTATGAAATGGATTTATTATGGATTTCTTCCAAATTTGAGGGACTGTGGATTCAGAGATAGATTGGTTAATTAAAATGCTAATGGGGTAGGCTATTGCTTCTGCACTGTTTCAAGAGTTCAGAGGGGGAGCAACATCTTAGTTTTGTTAGTAGTTTAAATATTTGAGCAGTGGGCACTGGTTGTAAGGAGAATTGTAGCAATTCTGGGAAGTTGCTGGTATTATCTTTATGGACTGAGGGATACAAGCTGGGTTTCTCCTGATAATCCTTTGAGGTAGTGGTCTTATTGCTAGGGCTATTGTTTGTTGCTGGTGGCAGTTCTTTTACAAGTTTAAGGATGCTATCTATAAAGTAGGAATAAAAGATATGAGCTACCTGCTGTGAGTCTTTATCAAGGAAATGTAATGGGTTTTGTATGGTACCTTGATTAAGGACAGAAGAGACAGATTTCCAGAATTTTTGGGGTTATTTTTTTTTTTTTTTGGCTAGATGGTTGTTGTTAAAAATATGTTTTTTTTGTCATTTTTAATTAATTTATTTGTAGTATTATGAAGCTGTTTAAAGGTAATTTCATTTAGTTGTTTTTTGTTTTTGCACCATTCTTTCGAGGCCCTGTCCCTAGAGAGAAGAATTTGTTTAGTTGTTTTTGTAAGCTATGGAGCATGATTAAGTTAAAGGACAGACAAGTAAAGTTCCAGAATCAGATCAGTTCAACCCTATTAATAAATGTGTATATGTGTACAGTTCAAGACTGTATATATTTCATGCAGAAAGTACAGTTTACCAAGCACACCAGAGGCATAGACTTACATGACTGAGTTATCAGATTAAAGGCCAGCTCATTGAGCTGATTTAAAGACAGTGCTGTATGCTATAAAACAGTACGGTAAAGATTAGTTTAATATTATTAGTGACAGTTTTATGCAGTAAAGATTCTTACTATTTATCTAAGAAAATTGTAGATAGTAATGATAAATCCTTGCAGCATTCAGTAGTACTGAAAGAGTTAAATGACATCAGCTAAGGAAAGAGTGATATGTAAAGCAGCGGGCCATGACCTGCTCACTGAAGACTTTTTTTGTAAATTACAACCTGAGGATCACAGAGTAAATGCAAAAAGTTCAACAGTTAATGTTAATTTTATAAAGGTGCAGAAATGCAATCAAATGTTGAAATATTAATATACAATGTCAGATTGCTACTTTAGTTTCATTTAAGATTATGACAGAGAAAAACAATGCCACTGAGGTTTCTGTTTAGTTTAATAATGAAGTTACAGCCTTTCCCTTTCACTGTAGTACATTATCAGTTCATTTACAGACTTGCAAAATTTTATTCATTAGTAACATAGCTCTATTTCACTATAGTACATTATCAGTTTGCTTACAAATTTACAAGAGTTTATTAGCAGCATATGTTTATATCATGCAGAAAATGTAAATAAAGTTGGAGCAACAAGCAATGCTATCAGTTTATAACTGTTAAAGCTGAAAATGTTATTTTAAGGACACAATACTGCTTTTTTGTGCTTTGCAGATATTGCTACCAAAAGATATGCTGTCACTTTTAGATATTTAAATAATTTCCAGTTTGATTTTCCAGAATGCATCTTTAAATACAGCCAAATATTGCATCAGCCACCCAGTCTTGCACAGGAGTTTGAAGGGGGTTGGAAGGCCTAAATTTAAAAGAAAAGAAAAGTTGGGATTTTAATGCGGCCCTTCTAATACCTTAGCAGTGACTAGGACAATGCAGAGTAAGGCCTAAACTTGGCAAGAGTTGTGGTGCACAACTCAAGTATTTACAGAAAGACAAGACCACCAAAGACAGAAGTAAAGATTATTGTTTTTTTTTTCTTCAGTGTTTGTTTAAATGTGTTTCAGTTATCTAAATTCTTTAAAGTTAAAATGTGTGTACAACAGATGTGCATTTATGCACATTAGAACTAAAGTATGCAAATGCTTTTATGTTTTCAGACAATTGTATAACAGTACTAGTTTTCAGTTTAAATGTGTTTCAGTTATCTAAAATCTTTAAACTTAAAATGTATATACAACAGATGTGCACTTATATACAAATTACAGTTAAAACAGGTATGCAGATGTTTTTGTTTTCAGACAGTTGTATAACAGTACTAGTTTTCATTTTATGCTTTTATATGTGTTCAAATAATACTGGCAAAAAAGTATTCCTTTACTAATAGTTTAGTTTCCACACTAACATTCACCAGATTTCAGTTTATGCTTTTATATGCATTCAAATGATACCGATAGAAAAAAAGGTATTCCTCTTGTGATGGTTTAGTTTCCAGAATATAACATTTATCAGTTTAATGTAAATTTCAGTCAAGCTTCAGAATATGACATTCATGCTCAATTATGAGCTCAGTATAGTACATTTCAGAATATAACATTAATACTCACGTATACATTTCTAACATTATTAGACCATTTACAGCATGCAATTACATCTCACTTAACATTATTCAGTCATTAGGGTAAAGTGACAGAATTATTTGTAACATATTTATTAAGGTAATTTATCTAAAGAATAAGTAGCAATAGTTATTTAATATACTCAAGACATAACAGGCCAGGCTTAATTTGTTAATTAATTTACAGACTACAGTGCACATTACTTAATACATTAGACAGAAAGTTAAAAAGAAGCAGACAGGGTATGCAAAGTTATAAGTCTAAAATACATAAGGTATACATTTTAGTAAAGGTACTTCTACTATTACATATAGATATTTACAGGATATTTAAGACACACATTTAAAAGGCAGATATCTATTACAGCATATAGAAATTAAAAAATATATAGGCTTATTAGTAACAAATCTAGCTGAAGATTTACAGACACAATTAATACAGTATATGGTAATTATGTTTCAAGATACATATGTTATAGGTGTAAAAAAGAGATTTACCAGTTATAACACATTAAAGAATTGCCCAGTTATAAATAGGCAACCTGTAAATGGTTCATCTCCAAGGCCCTAGCTTGTAAATGATCTCCCAAGCCCCTGGTTACACTTATCAAGGGTATCACAATTTATCAGAGATTTGGGATGCATGACTAGGCTTAAAAAGGCCCTTGTGGTCATTAGCCTAGTAAACACCTATGAACCTAAATCATAAATTTAAGAGATTTCAATCCAAACAGACCATATATGCTCAAGTGACATCTAGTGGTAAAAATTAAAATTGCAAGTTTATTTACCAGATAAAGAAAAATTATTTTAAATCCCATTTCAGTAATTTCAGAGATAATTATTAAGGAATAAATCATACATAAATACAGTTAGTAAAATAGACTTTGCATAGGCCTGAAAATGCAAGGTCGTCTTCATTTTATATTTCATGTTTTAAAGTAACTACAGAAAAAGATCCATGTGTGTTCAGGTATCTTCAAGAGGAGTTGTAAGTTCAGGTTTCAGTTAAATGTGTTTTGTTAGACAAAAATGCAGTATTCTCTTTGCAGAAGTATAAAAATGCAGTCATATAAAGTAGGCCTTCACAGTTTGCATACAGTTTTAGTGACTACACTTTCAATCAGTGAAAATAACCTTCAGTCAAGAATACTGATAAGGACAGTATGTGCAGTACATTGAGAACAAGCAGATCATCTTGTTTGGATGATGCAAGGCTTGGGAACCAAGGTTAAAGAGATGTGTAGATTATTAGGAAATACTTTGGACACAGTTAGTTAAGTTAGTTCGTTTGAACTGAAATGCAGAAATTTATTGCAGTGCAGTTGAGTGTGAGTGCAGAAGCCAGGTCAAATGTCCAGCATTCCAGAATAGTAATGATATTATTCAGAAGTATCAGAAAATGACTGCAGAAACTATGGACATAATTCTCAGAATATCGGTACAGAAACTACCGAAATAATTATCAGCAGTGTTACTGGAGACAGTACATTTCTGAGTGCAGAATTTATGGACAGTATAATGAGTGCATAAGCTACATTCATTAAGATTTTATTTGGATATTGTTGACATCTACCTCCACTGTACATAATAAAGCATTCTTAACCAAACTACAGTGTGTGCAGGCTTTATTCTGAAATGTACAAGACGATTTGGTCCATAAATGAGAGACTGGCACCTGTTCAGCACAAGTTTGAATAATTAACACATAAAGGCATTCATTCTAGTCTCATTCCAGTTTCTTACAGTTATTTCCACTTCATGCCAGTATTCTACAGTCATATCAATTCTTACTATAGGTATCCTACAAGTCCAGGGTCACCATGAAACAGCTGTCTGGCAGCAGAGGAAGCACTGTCTGCAGGTTGAACATCTTGAACTTGGAGGCCTTGACAAACATATTCAGAAAAGAAAGATCTAACACCAGTCTCCACAACTGCTCTTTTCTGGAAACCAATAATATTCTGGAGTAGAAACCTCTCATTCTTTCCCAAGAAGGGACCAGTTCTATTACACCAGAGTACAGTATTTGTTGGAGAATATCAGGTAATAACAAACTCTGGTGTTACAGATGAGGATGAACCCACATGACCAGAGGTCGGTGGTTTTTCATTAAAGAATAAATTAATTTCTCACAAGAAACAATAAGCAGATCAGCATAATATTCTTTTCAAGCACTGATAAAAAAGGCAGAAGGTGGAAATAAAACTCAGAAGGAGTTTCTTATTTGCAATATGATATCACTCAGAGAGAGAGAGAGATGCAATATCTCAAGAGATCTTTCTTTGACTGTGACACAAGAAAACTTAAAGGATCCTGTCTGTGCGTGTGAAGGGCTGTCCTGGTCATGCCAGCTGATTGTTCCTTCACCCTCATAGACAGACAATGGGAGGAGTTCAGAGCTTTGACAGACTGCCAGAGGGATGGTAGCAGGGCATCACTACCCATATGCCAGTAAGGCAGTGTGTTTGTTCAGCATCAGAAAGTTGCTAACTTACTGTACTAATCCAGTTTATAACACATGCAAAAACATAATTCTAGACTGCATAATTCCCTGTTGTCAGTAGAATTTCATTATTCACAGAAAAAAGTTGCTTTGTCTCCTGCCAAGATAACACTTGTCATTTTATATCCATGTCCTATCAAAAAATTGACAAAAAGTCTGGCTAGTACAGCAATTAAAATACTGTCCATCAGAATAGAGACTTAACAAAATGACATGGTCGTCATCTACGTTAGTGTGACTTTGCTTAGTCTGTATTCCTAAGTGGTCATCAACTAATCTGCACAGAATTGTTTTTGCTTGTCATTTCCATGTGCTGTTCAATATCATGTCTACCCTTCCAAACATCTCAATCTTAAGTATAAGAATAAACAATTGTAAATGTAGGCCTATCAAAGCATTTCTTTTACATATAAACTACAAATCCTATATTCCAAAAGGTTGCAACAACCTAAAAGTCTTGCCTTTCAACTTGTTGTTTAGTAATAGTTTATGAATGCAAGAGAAAAAAAAACGTTATTACTTAACAAAATGGCCTGTCCTGCTGTAAAAGCTGTCTATGTACAACCTGCATGGCATTTTAGCATGTACAAAATCCTAATAAAGCTTGCTACAAAAGTAATAATGATGTATTAGTACAGGTCTATGCTACCAATTCAGGAAGTAAAAGATTCCTGTCTACATCATCTCTACCAACTCAGGAAGTAAAAGATTTCTGTCTACATGATCTATAAGAGTCTTTAACTTTGTGTCCTTGGATTATCCTTACAGTTCTGTTCTTGATAATAAGAGACTTTAAAAACATACAGTTACATTGTGTCAGATGTGCTGTATCGCAATCAAATGTTTCAACACTACAAGGAAGGTATATCATACAATAAAAACCTATTAACTGACATCAATTTACTGTATTTTATTGATATAAACTAATCTACTGCTATTGTCTGCCTTCTTTTTTAGCTAGTTTCACTGTGTAAAAGGTATTAATTAGAAATTCTCTCCATTTGTTAAGCATCTGTTTGTTCTGATTTTCCTGCCAAGGAGTATATCATATAACTGATTGGTTTTTAGTTAAAAGCACTCTCTAAAGTGTCCTTTCTCCTGTTTCTGTTTAAAACTTTCATTTACTGTCTCACTGCTGTTTTTCTGCTATGATGAAATTTCTATAGTGATTTCTGCCTAAAATAGGGTAGCTAGTAGCTGTAGCACAGTTCCCCGCCCTCCATCCCTATTGTTGTCTTGTTCTTAAAGTTGGTGGCTTTGCAGTTGCCCGCCCCTACTGTAAATTTGATCTGGGACACTCCTTCCAGTCCAGTCTCATTAGCTCATTCTACTTAATACAGAAAGAACATTTGGGAAGGCCAATCCCATTAGTTTTTCAACTTTGAATTATCTTCTGTTCCTCCTTTCTCCATTTCCACTCTACAAAAAAAAAAAAAAAACTTTATATTCAGCTGCTTTTACAGTATTTGTGTTTCCTTCTGCTACTCTATTACTTCATCTTGCTTTTTCGGCTACTTGTTCTCTAAAGTGTTCAATTGCATCTTTTCTGCTGCATTTATTACTGCTTGTTTTTAGCTTGTTTAAATTGTGTTATTCTAAGCCTCTTAGTTTTGGTTTAAGCACTTGGGCTTTAGGCCTAACCCTTAGCTCTCCCTGGCCTCTCTCCTTCAGATTCTGACAAATATGGATGGACAATTTCCTATGGTTTCTCCTGCCACCCTGGTTGATATGGGAATCCTGAGACAGTCTAGTAACTGCCTCGTGTACACAGACAACCATCTACTATTACCACCTAACAAGGTATGCAAAGGGAATGGAAATCCTTATGCGGTATTTGCTTCCCACAAGAAATACAATTGTTAACTTTGTCTGACATCGGTCTGAGGCAAGAAAAGTTTCAACGGGTACTTAGCTTTAAAGAAGACTTCGGTTTCCAATTTTTCGTAAATTCAGGAGCTGGCCGACCGGCACTTGCGAACTGCTTCTGCTTCGGGCACCGCGCGGCAAAAAAGACTGGAGAATATGGCGTCGGCTGTTACTTATATACCCCTGTCGCACTAACGTCAGGGAAGAAGGCGACAACAACCGACGCCGGACCAAGACTTTGGAATTCGGCCGACCGAGGACCCGCCTGACGGCAGAGAACCCCATATGTGATTACTGCAGCTGTATGCATGATGAACATCTACACAACACACACCCACATATGTGGAGGTTCTCAACAAAAACATACCCAAAGGAGACCTGAGAGGCAAAAACACACGCGAACTCTACAACCCTCCACACCACATACCACACATAGTCCAGACAACTGTGTCTCGTAACCACAAAGGCCTAACCATAAACCCAGCATATTAGTCATAGGAGACTCCATTCTGAGACACACACAGGTGCTTCTCACCAGGCTGGATAAGGAGAAAGTCATGGTTAGTTGTGTGTCAGGTGCATGAATCTGCCATATCACACATGCACTCAAGTCTCTCAACAACAGGTACTGTTATGACTCTGTCATAGTCGATGTTGGGGTGAATGACTTGAGGCATACCTCCCTGGACTATATAAAGAGAGACATGATTGAGCTTGCTAAATATGTGTCACAGGCAGGTATGTCCCTAGCCTTAAGCATCATTCTACCATCACCCAGAATGATGACTCAATCCAAATGCAAAATGATTGACTTTAATAATTGACTTACTTTCTTGTGTCATTCCAGGAGATCCAGTTAGGATTGCCACCTTTTGTTGTGGCTAAAACCAGAATAAGGCCCCTGACATCACCCATAAATCCACCCATTCCCACCCCTCTCCCACCCATGTTCTGCAAATTTTGTGATTTCATCATGACATCAGCTGACAGGAACGCCCTCTTTTTCCATTTCTGATACCTGCTTTCAACTAATTTACTATGCTTTTCTATAAAAAAAATCAGCCGATTTAACAAACTCCGATAGTCTGTTTCCTTTTTTGAAACAGAATACCGGAGTTTGTACAGTGTTTTCTAGACTACCAGAGAATCAATTTGATTTCCAGATAGTCTGGAAAAAAATGGATAGGTGGCAACCCTAGATCCAGTACCTGACAGCCTGGGAAGCTGTGATCGACAGACCACGATGCTTTGCTAGAGATGGCCTGCATCTCTCTCACTTGGGCTTTATGCTTCTGGCAAAGATCCTGTGCCTTTTTTAGGAAAAGTCCAGAGTTTGATAAAACCAACATAAAAATGTCAACAAAACCCAAATTAAAGGTCATGCTGCTAAATGCTAGGTGTCTAAACATGAAACTGCACTCATTGCAAGTATTCTTAACTCTGGAAGATGCTGACATTTGTGCAGTCACAGAAACCTGGTTCAAAGCTGCAGAGAGCACTCCACCCTTACCTGGTTACTCATCCTATCATACATTCAGATCCCAAAGTGTGGGCAGCAAAGCCAAAGGAGGTAGAGTTTCAATATATATTAAAGACACACACACCTCCAGGCTGTTCGAACAGTATGATGCACGGGAGACACTCCAGGTGCAGTTAACCATTGTCAAGCCCCGTATTCAAATCATAGCTAACTACAAGCCCCCAAATTTGACTCAAGATTCCCACTCCACCTATCTGGACCTCTTCCACTCTATAAAGATTCAACCCTTTACCCTGATCCTGGGCAACTTTAACTACTCAACCATAGACTGGAAAAACTACTCATGCCAGAATGCAAATGCCCAGAGATTCCTCAATTTTATCAGTGCAAATGCCTTTGAACAACTAGTCAATACCCCCACAAGCAGTGATAATATCTTTGACTTGGTATTAACCAACATGAGTAACCACTGTGACACCCCTACAGTATCACCCTCCCTGGTAAGATCTGACTATAAAGTGGTCACTTTCAAAGTTAGCATTTCCACTGACCCCCCACTAGCTACAGTCAAACAAAAAACTTCTCCAAAGCTGATTACAACCTCCTGAGGGATGGTACAAACAGCTTCACAGCCCCCTCCCTCTCTGTTGGAACTGGCACTAATGCCCAACTCTACACCAAAGTACTATATGAGCACTTATATAGATGCATGGAATCAGGAATACCTGACAGGACAAAATTATCTTCCGCAAGAAACAGTAAACCTGTCTGGTGGACATCTGCAATAAATAAACTATATAACAAAAGGAAAAAATTGCTGTCCAGGACCAAGGAGGAGCAGGTGCCCAGTTGGAAACAATCTCTCCTTAGCCTGAACAAGCAAATAAGAGCACTAGTGAAATCCTCTAAAGCCAACTTCAAGTCCAAATTGGCCACATCTACTAGAGGCAATCATAAGGCCTTCTTCACATATATTCTCAATCTCAAAGGAAGCCCCCAGATCTATTCAGAACTGGTGGTCAAGGACACCACATACACAAATGCTGTAGATATAGCTAAACTACTGGTTGACAGATTCAGTGAAACCTTCACCCCTCTGCCCCCCCATCAGTAAATCAGGACATCCCCAGTACCTGCACCCTCCCCTTATCTCTAGGGAACAGGTCATCACTGCCATATGAAAGGCAAAAAATACAGCCTCCATGGGACCTAATAACATCCCAGGCTGCATCCTACATGAACTTAGGCATGAACTTGCAGCACAATTAGGCACCCTATACAATCAAGGCCTGAGTACTAGCTTTGTCCCAGCTGAGTGGAAGACAGCCACTGTCATCCCTTTACACAAAGGTGGAGCATCCACTGATCTAGGAAATTATAGACCTATCAGCCCAACTAGCCTGATCTTCAAAGTCATGGAACGGATTATTAGGGACCTCAGTAGCAGGGACATTGGCAACCTTCAAACACTTAACCCCACACAGAGTGGCTTTGTCAAGGGGAGGTCATGTCTGTTAAATCTGGTCGACTTCTTTGAGAGAGTCACCAAAGCCATGGACATGGGGAAGATGTTGCACACCACCTACCTTGACCTGGCCAAAGCCTTCGACACTATTCCCCACTCAGGCATAATAGATAAACTCTCTCAACTAGGCATCAAGCCATATATTACCAGATGGGTAGGAAACTGGCTCACAGATAGAACTCACCTAATCAAACTAGGGAAAGCCACCTCAAGTAGTAGACCTGTAACGAGTGGTGTACCCCAGGGATCAGTCTTGGGGCCTCTGTTATTCAGGATATACTTCTCTGAGGTGTAGGCCAAAACCAGTGGGCTATGGCTGACCAAGTCTACAGATGACTGCAAGCTGGGCGCAGTCATCAGTTCCCCAAGTGATGTGGACATCCTCCAAGAGGTTCTCACCCAAACAAATGACTGGTGCCAGAAACATGACTTCAAGTTGAATGCCAAAAAATGCATCATCATCCACTTTGGGGAGAGTGACATCCCCATATATTATCACATTGATAACAATGTCCTAAGCACTCAATCAGTTGTGAGGGATTTGGGCACCCAGGTTGATAGCAACCTGACTTTTGACCACCATGTTGCTTCCATTGTATGTAAAGCTTTATACATGGCCTACCTCATAAGTAAGGGTATCTCATCCAGGGACAAAGAGGTCATAACATCCCTGTATTCTTCCCTTATAAGGCCAATTACTGAGTACAATTTCCCCTTCGGCATGTACCTCGCAAAGCACATGCAGCAGCTGGAGAGACCACAGAGGTTCCTCGCCAGAAGAATCCAGGGCCTCAAACATCTACTCTACACAGATAGGCTAGAAGCCCTGTCCCTCTACTCAGTTTCATACAGACTCCTCAGAGGTGACCTCTGTCTGGCATACAAAGCAATCTCAGACCCCGCCTTGATGGGACTGCTGCATATCCACAAGTCAAGCTCCACTCGAGTAACCCACACACCAGACCTCAACTTGGTCTGTGACATCAATAGGACTTGTTGGCAGAACATATTTGTGTCCCAGAGCCTCCTCCATCTGTGGAATAGACTCCCTCTACACATCAAGCAGAGTAGCTCATTATCCCTTTTCAAGCACAACCTGGATAACTGGAAGGGAAACAGAAAATACATCCCTGGGATTCTACCTGTGTCCCTGCTGGACAGGGGCTTTGGGTGCTGACTTGTCTAGACATGGGCTATACTCTTGGCTAGGCTTATAAGGGCCTCAGGGCCAATAGCCTAGTAACTTCCTATGATCCTATGATCAGTTAATTAAATAACTGACCTTAATAAGCATGCCTTTTAGTCTTAAAAATGCGCAGAGTTTTATTTGTAGTAGACTTGTGTTTATCCAGGTTCAAGTCCCATCACTATTTAAACAATAAATATTGTGACTTAACAAATTTAAATGTATCATACATTTCAGTAGAACTGCATATCGTATATCACATGACTGTTGAAACTGGTTTCTAAAAATAATGTATTATATGGTATCTAGCATGCTGATTACTACAAAGTCACCATGACATTCAAAACATCAAGTTTGAATTGCTAGTGTCAACTGTAACATTATTTTCTGAAAATGCTCACTGTATGTCTGTTTCAGATTAAGATGCCAGCAGAGCATTATTAATAGTAATTCAAGTCCCAAGAAAATGCATTTTCATCTGTTCTATGTACCAAGGACTATTAGACGGAAAAGAAAATGTGCAGTGACCCATTCCGTTTGTTTTATGAAAGTATTGCCATTCCTGTATAAAAACAAATTGCCTAAAGCTGATGGGCTTTGTCAAAATTTATACGAATGACAAAAGAGATATTTTAAAAGTCTTGTGTTGTTAATATGCTTTTTTTTGAGATTATATGCATCATATTATCTATTATTATGTTATTTGGAATTTGCACAATAACACTAAAATATAAAAAAATGCAAATAATTGTCTTGCCAGTTTCTGCTTTTTTAAACTGTATACATGCTTAGGCATATATATATATATATACTCTGAAACCACTTAAAAGGCACAGATTCATTAGTTGCATGGCCAGATATGTTATCACATATTGTTTTATACCAAATATCTCTTTCTAGACTGTGTCATACATTTAAATGAATTGTGATTCATCTAAGATAATACTATTAATATTGTTATATTCATTAGAAATGTTTAAAAGTTATCATCCTATACTAGCTGCAAAATGTCCAAACTCAAGGAAATCTGTTGCAAGAAAAACATTAACTATGAAATTATGAAACTGTAATATTTTTTTTAAAAATAATGATTCATATGTTTACTATTGTTTGTTCGAACGGCAAAACATTTGCCATTTGAAACAACGAATAGTAAACCCGAAAACACACATTTTGACCGGCTACAGCATCGACCCAACTGATCAACACATTTGAGTCAACATTGTGGCCGAAACCATCACGTGATAGTCATATAGGAGATGATGTAAATCAGACTCCTATATGACAAATCACATTTTTGCAGTGGGGCAAGCCCCCTCTGTACCCCGCACACCCCCCTACTAATATAGTCTAACTCCGAGATCGCACTACACTGGGAATATGAATGAATTTCCAGTCCCCACTGTACTGCGATCTCTATGCAGATAGTCGAATACACTTACGTGAATCCACTACAGCATTCGCATAAGTGTGTTCAACTATCCCATCCATTTATATTTTGTGCACGACATTCTGATTTTCGGCAGCAGTGCAGCATGTTGTTCGCACAAACCATAATAAACCAATTCATATATCTACATATATATATATATATATATAGAGAGAGAGAGAGAGAGAGATAAAATTAAAATTAAGTGACATATCTGTAATAAGCCTGGAACTGTTTTTGTTTATTTATTTCAATTTGTAAACTTGGATAGAACACTGATCAGAATGGACCATTTTCAGGTTTAGTCTGGGTATGCAAAAGAGATAAAAAATTAAAGTAACAAAATAACTACTGAAATTAAAATGCAAAAATAGAAGGCTAAACTAAATACTTAAATATGAGTCATGTTATTACAGGCTATTTCAGAATTACCTCCACCTTAGGGTTAGAATGAGATGCATTATAGAAGAGAAAGTGTTAGGGAGTGAGTAGTAAAGAGTGAAAGCTGCTACGTACAGTATGTACAAACAGAATGGGCCAATCAAAGAGGGTAACTTTCAAGCCTGAATTAAGTGCAGAAGTTTACAGGTAGGAATAAAGTAGATGGGGCCTTTTAAAATTTGTAATAAAAGGTCAAAGGTTCAGACAGTTTATTATGTTCTTTCAAACTGATGGCTAAGCTCTTGTAGTCTATTGATCATTATTTTCAAGATACTAATTTCCCTTTGCAAAAGTACAGACATTATAACTATTAAATGTCATGAAATGCACTGTGTGCATAATACGATGTTATTTTTTTATGTCAGAGTTTTTCTTCTTCTTATATTTCCACAGCAACAATTTAATAAAATTTTTGGAATGACAACAGACCTCTGAAATCTGCCTTAGCATTGATCTTTGGTTTGGAAAAGGAGTGAAGATGCTCCTCTGGATGTTAGTACCAAGTGCAAAAAGTGATGATCTTTCCATGAAAGAATGCATTTTACACTTTCTTGTGGCCTGAATTAGTTTGGGCACAGACAGTTATGCTTACATTACATTTTACCTGTAACGATTCTTCTGCAAGTGCACTGGAAAACAAATATTTGATTTTCTTAGCCCAGTGGTGCAGACAGGGTGTCCGTCTTTATCACCAGTGACCCAAGTTCAGGAGTGGAGTTGAACCATCAGAATGTCTGACTGGGAGAGAGAGAGAGATAGGAAGTGATTGATGACCAGCTCTGTTATCCCTGGGGGACGGTTTGGGGAAGACTGATGCTTGTGTGGCCTCTGGTGTAAAACAGCAGCCTCACAGGTCATTCACATAGCTTACAGTGAAGTGAGAATGATAACTCTGATGTTGTTGCACTATAACCAGCAAGAATGATGGCTTCTGAATCTGCAAACACAACTCCCTGACGATCCCACATTTCCAGAACTACAAGTGAGTTACTTAGGAAGTCGACTTCTTGGGGAGTCGTGGGCCCCACGAAGTGAAAAGTTATACCTGGGGTACCTAGAAGAAGCAATCAAGGCATATGGGTGTTGGGTGGGCATGGAAGCTAGGAGTACAGCTAGTGGACATATAGGTCTGAGAGGAAGAAAAAGAGAAAAAAAAACTTTTGGCATTAGGCACACCTAACTCATCTGCATAGATTAATTCTAATTAAAAACACCAACATGAGTTACATCTGCCCAGAAACTTTACTTGTCATTAATTCCATTTATAAGGAGGATAGATACCCCCCTTAATGCTCCCACTCTCTGTCCTTTAGCTAGGTGCAGGAGGGTGGTAGGGGCACCCCCCTTGCAAATGAAATTAATGGTAAATACTACACAACCATTTCTTACTAAGTGGACTGCCACCAGTTAAGAATTTTATACAGAGGGAAAAAAAAAAGGTAGCAACTAACACACGACACGTAGTGTGGAGGGGTACAGCAAAAGTCCTTCAGAAACCACCAACCAAACTTATACAAAGTCCCAAACAGTAGCTGTGTACCAGATGTCAAAAATACCAGAACAGAAAAAATAACTCACATCAGTTTACTAAAAGTGAAGGTAAAAAAACTGAATTAGCACTTTCATCCCTAAATACCTTTGTTGTACCCCCCCCCCCAAATAAAAAATGCCTGCGCCATTTGATTTAAACAGTATCTGGTCAATCCTGTCAGGAAATAATAATTAAATACATAAAGTATCTGGTCGACCCTTCTAGGGAAAAAGGAATTAGAGAAATTATCTGGTTGACCGTGCCAGGAAAAAAATGCATAAAGTATCTGGATGGCCCTGTCAAAAACACTGAGAACTCATAATT